>NC_141541.1:37502500-37752500 GCF_021556685.1 Rattus norvegicus | reverse complement strand
GTCTGGAAGCTCTTGCAGGACGTGGCCTCCATCGCTCCACTCCTCTCTCTTTCAGGCCAGTTGGATTGCACGTCCTGCTCCTCTGGATATGCCCACTCTTCTTCCTCAATCATTGTGTCTCATGCCCAGCCTCATAGAAGATACAGAAAATGTTCAACCTCTAAGTAAACAGGGTCTGAAGGGAGGAAGTAGAAACTTTGTAATGTGCTGATTCACAGTAAGTCAACCCTATCAAGAGTCTAATAAAAAGATCAGTAAATTATTTCTGGTGTTGTCTTTGCCGTGCTATAGAACAATATGTCAGTAATTCTATGTGGTGCTGCATGCTTTTAAAATAATTTTCCAAGGAAAATCGCTAACAAACCGGTCTGTGATAAGAGTGGCTAAGAATTTGTGGCTAAGTTCATATGGAGTCTGAATTTCAATGCTTGGAATCCTTCTGGTTAGCAATATCTAATGATATAAGGTCCTTTGGATTTTATAGTTTCCTTGATTTAGCTTCAAAAAAGTGTTAAATTCCTTTCACTTCTTTCATGTGAAGTTCTGCCTAAACGATCCTTTTGTGATAGGACAGCACAGCTTGGCCATGTGTTGATGACATGTGACACTGGGCCAACTATTGGTTCCACTGCAAGTGAAACAGTGTTGCCACCTCAGCCATAGAAAAGATACATTGGAAATCAAAAATAAAGAAAACAACTGAAAAAGGGGAAGGCCTGTGTCCAGTCTCCTTATCCATCTGCTTTGTGGGTGGTACCAAGCTTTTCTTGGATGGCCCATCAGTTTATGACTTGACCATCCTCATAAATAGCTCTTGTCAAAGAAGAAAAACAGACAATGTAAAAGAGCCTCACATGTGTTTAGTTTTGAGCTATGCATAAAAAGTTCCTTCTGTAAACAAAAAAGCTTTTTATTGTTTAGGGTAATCCTGGGTGCTTATTAATCTTTTGGGATTTGGTCTTTCCTTAATGCTCTGCCAGTTACAGAAAAGCCTCATTGGTGAGTTAATTAATAAATATTTACTGAGGCTCGCTGACATGGTGAACATTCCTGAAAGTGTAGAATACAACATTTGATAAGGACAACTTTCCTCTTTCAGGCATTTGTCTGAAGGATGGAGAAAACCAGAGGACTCGAAAGCAATTAATCCAGAAATACGATGATTTAAATGCTGGCAAATATTAAGTAAAAATAGGGTAACTTCAAAATCAAATGTTCTTTTGTTTACTTCTGTTTGTTTGTTTGTTTGTTTTTGTTAAGGGCCAAGATGTTCTCCATAGGAGGAGCGAGGATCTAACACCTCCATGGTAAGAAGTCACCAGTGTGTAGAGTGTTACCAGAAGTAAAAACGTTAGAAGATGAGCATCCTTTATCTTTCACTTTTTTAAAAAATATCTGAGACAAGCAACAAAGGGCACACATTGAAACCGTGCAAGCCAGAGGAAGCACAGAGCTACAGGCAGGGTGTTTTGGCAAAGCTCACTCTTTTTTGGTGGGGGGGGGGGTTGGCCAAGCTGTGCAGAGAGGTTTGGCATGGAGTTAAAATGCATTTGGAAACTATAGAGATGCTTAAGTGTGAGAGGATGGTGATAAGAAGTACACACTTGGAAGAACCCTTTCACGACTCTGAGTAGAACAAACTCTACATGAGGGAGCACAGTGTAGCCAAACTTCAGGGTTTCTTGCAATAATCTAAGGAGGAAAGGGTGATGGTTTGGCACAGCAAAAAGAGAAAAAAGTAATTGGCTCAAAGTGAGTTTCAGTGTTGTGGTCCTCAATTCATTCTGTTCATGCCATGCAAAGTTTTGTATGCCCGTCACACATGAAGAATGCTGAGTAAAGGTTTCAGTATGCTAAGGACTACTCCCTTCTCTTTCCTGGACTTCTTCCCATGGAGCCTACCTCTATGCAAGAGATTTTTAGTCTGTTTTTTGAGTGTTGTTTGTTTTTTGTTTTGATTTTATTGCTGTAGGAGAATACCTGAGATGGGTTAACTCATAGAAACAAAATAAAATTCATTTGGTTTGTAGTTCTGGGGCAGGGGGGTTTGGAAGTTCAAGACCATGTACTAGCATCTGATGTACCAACAGTCACATATGACAGAAAGAAATAGGGACTGAACTCTCACTGTATTGAAACACATTTCTATGAGAAAGGCACTAATCCGTTGATGAGAGCTCCATCACACAGCTCAAATGTCACATACTAAGCCTCACTTTCTGTCACTGTCATGATAAATAATTAAGATTCCCACCCACAGATACAGGGAAACAAAACAGAAGAAATGAAACTACACAATTAATAAACCTGAAAACACCTTAGACATCATTTACTCTGTTATACTCACTGTGCACACTAGAAGTCCAGGACCTGGGAGTTTGACTGTCCAAAGCTTCCTAATAATACAGGTTGGTAGACCTAACAGGGTCTACAAAACAGATATATCTAATTCTACTCCAATTATTTATTTGTTCGGTTATCAAATATATAGGTGCCCTCGAGATATACTATACATTAAGAATGGACACCCGCGGATCCCGGCCCGCAGCAGCTCTCTGCCCCCAGACCCTGTGAGAGAGAGACCCAACCGCCTGGTCAGGTGGGCACTCCTGAGGCTGCAGAGCGGAAGAGACCACCAACACTGCTCACCCCTGCCCACATCCCTGGCCCAAGAGGAAACTGTATAAGGCCTCTGGGCTCCCGTGGGGGAGGGCCCAGGAGCGGCAGGACCCCTGTGCCTGAGACACCACCAGAACCAGAAGGAAACAGACCGGATAAACAGTTCTCTGCACCCAAATCCCGTGGGATGGAGAGCTGAACCTTCAGAGAGGCAGACAAGCCTGGGAAACCAGAAGAGACTGCTCTCTGCGCACACATCTCGGACGCCAGAGGAAAAAGCCAAAGACCATCTGGAACCCTGGTGCACTGAAGCTCCCGGAAACGGCGGCACAGGTCTTCCTGGTTGCTGTCGCTGCAGAGAGCCCGTGGGTAGCACCCCACGAGCGAACTTGAGCCTTGGGACCACAGGTAAGACCAACTTTTCTGCTGCAAGACAGCTGCCTAGTGAACTCAAGACACAGGCCCACAGGAACAGCTGAAGACCTGTAGAGAGGAAAAACCACACGCCGGAAAGCAGAACACTCTGTCCCCATAACTGACTGAAAGAGAGGAAAACGGGTCTACAGCACTCCTGACACACAGGCTTATAGGACAGTCTAGCCACTGTCAGAAATAGCAGAACAAAGTAACACTAGAGATAATCTGATGGCGAGAGGCAAGCGCAGGAACCCAAGCAACAGAAACCAAGACTACATGGCACCATCGGAGCCCAATTCTCCCATCAAAACAAACATGGAATATCCAAACACACCAGAAAAGCAAGATCTAGTTCCAAAATCATTTTTGATCATGATGCTGGAGGATTTCAAGAAAGACGTGAAGAACTCCCTTAGAGAACAAGTAGAAGCCTACAGAGAGGAATCGCAAAAATGCCTGAAAGAATCGCAAAAATCCCTGAAAGAATTCCAGGAAAACATAAATAAACAAGTAGAAGCCCATAGAGAGGAGACACAAAAATCCCTGAAAGAATTCCAGGAAAACACAATCAAACAGTTGAAGGAATTAAAAATGGAAATAGAAGCAATCAAGAAAGAACACATGGAAACAACCCTGGATATAGAAAACCAAAAGAAGAGACAAGGAGCTGTAGATACAAGCTTCACCAACAGAATACAAGAGATGGAAGAGAGAATCTCAGGAGCAGAAGATTCCATAGAAATCATTGACTCAACTGTCAAAGATAATGTAAAGCGGAAAAAGCTACTGGTCCAAAACATACAGGAAATCCAGGACTCAATGAGAAGATCAAACCTAAGGATAATAGGTATAGAAGAGAGGGAAGACTCCCAGCTCAAAGGACCAGTAAATATCTTCAACAAAATCATAGAAGAAAACTTCCCAAACCTAAAAAAAGAGATACCCATAGACATACAAGAAGCCTACAGAACTCCAAATAGATTGGACCAGAAAAGAAACACCTCCCATCACATAATTGTCAAAACACCAAATGCACAAAATAAAGAAAGAATATTAAAAGCAGTAAGGGAAAAAGGTCAAGTAACATATAAAGGGAGACCTATCAGAATCACACCAGACTTCTTGCCAGAAACTATGAAGGCCAGAAGATCCTGGACTGATGTTATACAGACCCTAAGAGAACACAAATGCCAGCCCAGGTTACTGTATCCAGCAAAACTCTCAATTAACATTGATGGAGAAACCAAGATATTCCATGACAAAACCAAATTTACACAATATCTTTCCACAAATCCAGCACTACAAAGGATAATAAATGGTAAAGCCCAACATAAGGAGGCAAGCTATACCCTAGAAGAAGCAAGAAACTAATCGTCTTGGCAACAAAACAAAGAGAATGAAAGCACACAAACATAACCTCACATCCAAATATGAATATAACGGGAAGCAATAATCACTATTCCTTAATATCTCTCAATATCAATGGCCTCAACTCCCCAATAAAAAGACATAGATTAACAAACTGGATAAACAACGAGGACCCTGCATTCTGCTGCCTACAGGAAACACACCTCAGAGACAAAGACAGACACTACCTCAGAGTGAAAGGCTGGAAAACAACTTTCCAAGCAAATGGTCAGAAGAAGCAAGCTGGAGTAGCCATTCTAATATCAAATAAAATCAATTTCCAACTAAAAGTCATCAAAAAAGATAAGGAAGGACACTTCATATTCATCAAAGGAAAAATCCACCAAGATGAACTCTCAATCCTAAATATCTATGCCCCAAATACAAGGGCACCTACATACGTAAAAGAAACCTTACTAAAGCTCAAAGCACACATTGCACCCCACACAATAATAGTGGGAGATTTCAACACACCACTCTCATCAATGGACAGATCATGGAAACAGAAATTAAACAGTGATGTCGACAGACTAAGAGAAGTCATGAGCCAAATGGACTTAACGGATATTTATAGAACATTCTATCCTAAAGCAAAAGGATATACCTTCTTCTCAGCTCCTCATGGTACTTTCTCCAAAATTGACCATATAATTGGTCAAAAAACGGGCCTCAACAGGTACAGAAAGATAGAAATAATCCCATGCGTGCTATCGGACCACCACGGCCTAAAACTGGTCTTCAATAACAATAAGGGAAGAATGCCCACATATACGTGGAAATTGAACAATGCTCTACTCAATGATAACCTGGTCAAGGAAGAAATAAAGAAAGAAATTAAAAACTTTTTAGAATTTAATGAAAATGAAGGTACAACATACCCAAACTTATGGGACACAATGAAAGCTGTGCTAAGAGGAAAACTCATAGCGCTGAGTGCCTGCAGAAAGAAACAGGAAAGAGCATATGTCAGCAGCTTGACAGCACACCTAAAAGCTCTAGAACAAAAAGAAGCAAATACACCCAGGAGGAGTAGAAGGCAGGAAATAATCAAACTCAGAGCTGAAATCAACCAAGTAGAAACAAAAAGGACCATAGAAAGAATCAACAGAACCAAAAGTTGGTTCTTTGAGAAAATCAACAAGATAGATAAACCCTTAGCCAGACTAACGAGAGGACACAAAGAGTGCGTCCAAATTAACAATATCAGAAATGAAAAGGGAGACATAACTACAGATTCAGAGGAAATTCAAAAAATCATCAGATCTTACTATAAAAACCTATATTCAACAAAACTTGAAAATCTTCAGGAAATGGACAATTTCCTAGACAGATACTAGGTATCGAAGTTAAATCAGGAACAGATAAACCAGTTAAACAACCCCATAACTCCTAAGGAAATAGAAGCAGTCATTAAAGGTCTCCCAACCAAAAAGAGCCCAGGTCCAGACGGGTTTAGTGCAGAATTCTATCAAACCTTCATAGAAGACCTCATACCAATATTATCCAAACTATTCCACAAAATTGAAACAGATGGAGAACTACCGAATTCCTTCTACGAAGCCACAATTACTCTTATACCTAAACCACACAAAGACACAACAAAGAAAGAGAACTTCAGACCAATTTCCCTTATGAATATCGATGCAAAAATACTCAATAAAATTATGGCAAACCGAATTCAAGAGCACATCAAAACAATCATCCACCATGATCAAGTAGGCTTCATCCCAGGCATGCAGGGATGGTTTAATATACGGAAAACCATCAACATGATCCATTATATAAACAAACTGAAAGAACAGAACCACATGATCATTTCATTAGATGCTGAGAAAGCATTTGACAAAATTCAACACCCCTTCATGATAAAAGTCCTGGAAAGAATAGGAATTCAAGGCCCATACCTAAACATAGTAAAAGCCATATACAGCAAACCAGTTGCTAACATTAAACTAAATGGAGAGAAACTTGAAGCAATCCCACTAAAATCAGGGACTAGACAAGGCTGCCCACTCTCTCCCTACTTATTCAATATAGTTCTTGAAGTTCTAGCCAGAGCAATCAGACAACAAAAGGAGATCAAGGGGATACAGATCGGAAAAGAAGAAGTCAAAATATCACTATTTGCAGATGACAGGATAGTATATTTAAGTGATCCCAAAAGTTCCACCAGAGAACTACTAAGGCTGATAAACAACTTCAGCAACGTGGCTGGGTATAAAATTAACTCAAATAAATCAGTTGCCTTCCTCTATACAAAAGAGAAACAAGCCGAGAAAGAAATTAGGGAAACGACACCCTTCATAATAGACCCAAATAATATAAAGTACCTCGGTTTGACTTTAACCAAGCAAGTAAAAGATCTGTACAATAAGAACTTCAAGACACTGAGGAAAGAAATTGAAGAAGACCTCAGAAGATGGAAAGATCTCCCATGCTCATGGATTGGCAGGATTAATATAGTAAAAATGGCCATTTTACCAAAAGCAATCTACAGATTCAATGCAATCCCCATCAAAATACCAATCCAATTCTTCAAAGAGTTAGACAGAACAATTTGCAAATTCATCTGGAATAACAAAAAACCCAGGATAGCTAAAGCTATCCTCAACAATAAAAGGACTTCAGGGGGAATCACTATCCCTGAACTCAAGCAGTATTACAGAGCAATAGTGATAAAAACTGCATGGTATTGGTACAGAGACAGACAGATAGACCAATGGAATAGAATTGAAGACCCAGAAATGAACGCACACACCTATGGTCACTTGATTTTTGACAAAGGAGCCAAAACCATCCAATGGAAAAAAGATAGCATTTTCAGCAAATGGTGCTGGTTCAACTGGAGGGCAACATGTAGAAGAATGCAGATCGATCCATCCTTATCACCCTGTACAAAGCTTAAGTCCAAGTGGATCAAGGACCTCCACATCAAACCAGACACACTCAAACTAATAGAAGAAAAACTAGGGAAGCATCTGGAACACATGGGCACTGGAAAAAATTTCCTGAACAAAACAATGGCTTATGCTCTAAGATCAAGAATGGACAAATGGGATCTCATAAAACTGCAAAGCTTCTGTAAGGCAAAGGACACTGTGGTTAGGACAAAACGGCAACCAACAGATTGGGAAAAGATCTTTACCAATCCTACAACAGATAGAGGCCTTATATCCAAAATATACAGAGAACTCAAGAAGTTAGACCGCAGGGAAACAAATAACCCTATTAAAAAATGGGGTTCAGAGCTAAACAAAGAATTCACAGCTGAGGAATGCCGAATGGCTGAGAAACACCTAAAGAAATGTTCAACATCTTTAGTCATAAGGGAAATGCAAATCAAAACAACCCTGAGATTTCACCTCACACCAGTGAGAATGGCTAAGATCAAAAACTCAGGTGACAGCAGATGCTGGCGAGGATGTGGAGAAAGAGGAACACTCCTCCATTGTTGGTGGGATTGCAGACTGGTAAAACCACTCTGGAAATCAGTCTGGAGGTTCCTCAGAAAATTGGACATTGAACTGCCTGAGGATCCAGCTATACCTCTCTTGGGCATATACCCAAAAGATGCCTCAACATATAAAAGAGACACGTGCTCCACTATGTTCATCGCAGCCTTATTTATAATAGCCAGAAGCTGGAAAGAACCCAGATGCCCTTCAACAGAGGAATGGATACAGAAAATGTGGTACATCTACACAATGGAATATTACTCAGCTATCAAAAACAACGAGTTTATGAAATTCATAGGCAAATGGTTGGAACTGGAAAATATCATCCTGAGTGAGCTAACCCAATCACAGAAAGACATACATGGTATGCACTCATTGATAAGTGGCTATTAGCCCAAATGCTTGAATTACCCTAGATCCCTAGAACAAACGAAACTCAAGACGGATGATCAAAATGTGAATGCTTCACTCCTTCTTTAAATGAGGAAAAAGACTAACCTTGGCTGGGAAGGGAGAGGCAATGATTAAAACAGAGACTGAAGGAACACCCATTCAGAGCCTGCCCCACAGGTGGCCCATACATATACACCCACCCAATTAGACAAGATGGATGAAGCAAAGAAGTGCAGACCGACAGGAGCCGGATGTAGATCGCTCCTGAGAGACACAGCCAGAATACAGCAAATACAGAGGTGAATGCCAGCAGCAAACCAATGAACTGAGAATAGGTTCCCCGTTGAAGGAATTAGAGAAAGAACTGGAAGAGCTTGAAGGGGCTCGAGACCCCAAAAGTACAACAATGTCAAGCAACCAGAGCTTCCAGGGACTAAGCCACTACCTAAATACTATACATGGACTGACCCTGGACTCTGACCCCATAGGTAGCAATGAATATCCTAGTAAGAGCACCAGTGGAAGGGGAAGCCCTGGGTCCTGCTAAGACTGAACCCCCAGTGAACTAGACTATGGGGGGAGGGCGGCAATGGAGGGAGGGTTGGTAGGGGGATGTTTGCCCGGAAACCGGGAAAGGGAACAACACTTGAAATGTATATAAGATATACTCAAGTTAATAAAAAAAATAATAAAAAAAGAATGGCTGCCTAATTTTGCTTTTATCAAACAAATTAAAGTCAATGAGGTTCCTGTCTTCAAGTAAGTTAAGGTCAATAAGAGATTTATATAAGTTAAAAATTAATACAAATTATGGTAGAAACTATAATAGAAATAACCAATAAAATTATCTAAAAGTTCAGGGGAAGTTGTGACTTACTCCATGTTGAATCACTGCATTGCATAAAGACTGAAAATTTTTATATTGAATCTTGGGGGATAAAAAGAAGTCATATAGGCAAAAACTGAAGGAGGTGTAATTCAAAAAGAAATAACACTGGAGATATCCAAGCAAAGTGCAATCTGACTGGTGAGAGAGGGTGGTGAGAAGACTGGAATGGTGGCAGCTGGCTGCAGCCAGAGTTGATCCAGAAGAAGAGTTCAGAACCCACTTGGGTACCTAGATAGGGATGTGGGCCTTTGAAACTAAGGAAAGCAACATGTTCAAAAGTATCTTAAGCACATAGCAATAGTGTATGGACAGAGCAGGAGAATGGGAAACCACTGATGGGGCAGTGGCTACAGACAGCATCCTGGACTAGCTGTTGTCTGGAGGATGCCTCTGCCGTGTGCCCCTTCGAAGGTTTTGTACAACGTCTTGATAACTTACTAAGAACAGAACATCAAGACCAGTATGCTGTGATTTGGGGCTTTTTCATATTTATCCCACAGCATACTGTCTTAAGGTAAAGGAGGAAAGGAGATTCGGGGTGGGAAGGGTTACAATTGGGAAAAGTGACTAGCTTTTAGAGATAAATAACATTTGACCCAGAGGATTCATTTTATCATCTTTCCTAAAATCCAACCCGAAAGCCATTATTAGAGCCTCTGTCCACCGTTTGCCTCATAGGCATCAGTGTAAAACAGATTTCCTCTAACGATGTCTCTAGCTAGACTGAGATGCCATCAGACCAATATTTTTGGTCAAAAGCAAAATGGACAACATAATAGTAGTTTCTACTTACTACAATTTTAAACATATGACTAGCGAGTGGGGCACTAGTGAATGAGCTGGCCTCAGGACATGGAACTGGAATTCAGAAGCCCTGGCTCACAATAAGCCTGACTGGAGACCATTTTTACGATCTTCCCTCAAGCTAATGTTCCCTCCAACAGTTCGGCCTAGATAGGTTTTCTTTTTATATTTCAGTCATCTGCTTTTTGTTAATTCCAGAAATATACTTCAAATCATCAATGAAACAATCAATCAAAATTGACCCCATCTATTAAGGAGGCCCTGTAGCCCACTCCACACTGGGGGAAATTTGTCAGCGAAGCTGTCTTGAAAAAGTGCATGAAGCTCCCCCATGGCATTCCTGTTTGTGCTTCTCTGGAAAGACACTGTTGTCACCTGTAATATATGACCATAAGCGAGCTCCTGTCTGCAAGGCTAAAGAAAGATATTAACCGAGCATTGTGCATAAGGAAGGAAGAACGGAAGGAAGGAAGGCGTTGATAGATCACAGCAGAAGCAAACCAGGGAAAGGTGGACCAGGACAAGCAGGCCCTCTCCTTCAGTAAGGACTGCATCTGGCCTGTGTCCGCAGTTAGATCGTATATCTGACAATATCTTCCCCTTTAATGCTCTGCAGATTCAAGGTATATTATCATACCCTAAGCCTGAACTCTCTAGGGAAATTATGTCAAGCCATAACCAAGGACGTGCAATTGTAAAACTCACCCCAGGAACCAGCTGTCTGGAATTCCCTTTTAGCACACAACTGAGAATGTGCTCCAAGAGGTGGCACTCTGAGACAGAGAATACTGACTAAGGTCTCACCCTAGCCTCAAGTTTCTGGAAGAATTATGCTTAGCTTGAAACCCCAGTAGGCAGAGTGAAGGGGGATAGAAGAAGAAAGGAGGAGAGTAGGCGTGAACTTATTTTTAGAGCTCATCTCAGTACTCAGAATGGATCTACAGTTCTCACAAACTCTTCCCAGCTTGGTACGCAAGGACAACACATTCCTGTGTGTGAATAGGAAGTGAAAAAAACGTCTTAAGCTGCCTCTCTGCCACATCCATTCAGATCGGCTGACCTGTGTGGCTGTGTTACCTGAGAACAGAAAGAAAACACACAGTCAAGATAAACTTCGGGCAAAAGCCAAGGAGTTAGCAAAACCCCAAGAAAGCAACTTCACAGGCAGCTACAAGGGTTAACCAGTGCTGATGTGACCAGAAACTTGAGTCATGCCTACAACTCTGACTGCAACTTTGAGACTACACCTTCAGAAAGTCAGAACCCTTTGCAGAGAGTTATTTAAACATCTAAGCAGGCATTCTTTAACCTCCGCTAAGCTTCCAGCCACATTTTGAGAAATGCTGTAGGAAAACTGAAAAGCCTCATTGTGTCCCTGTGACTGAATTGCTTTCCTTATTTTCTTCCAGGAGTTTCATGGAATAAACATCAAAGACCCTGCTGCCATCAATGGGAAAGCCAAGCACATTCTCCAGCGTGCATTATTTCCTGAAGATCAGATATGCATTTAATGTGGTGCCAAGTACAAAAAAAGGGAGACAGACTGATCCCCAAGTTCATTCTCCTTGAGCCAGCTCTGAAGGTCAAAGCTAAGTACCCAGGAACAAACCTTCTCCAACATCATCACAGCGAGAGCTCAGGCAAGTGAAGGAAACCCCTTTCATGGGCACCATGCCTCGGTCTCCAGGAATCGCCATTGTTGGGTTATTCTGGCTGAAACTCACTTCTGTGTATACTCTCAGATCTTGAAGGGACCCAAAAAGTAGCTAAGACTTAGTTTATCAGGGCATTTTTCCATCTGGGACAGCAATTGTGCTTTACATTCATTGCCACTTTAAATCCTTGTAGCTGCTTTTTACAAATAAAGAAAGAGAGGGTTAGGAAAAATAATTTTCAGTAATTGTTCAAAAGTAATCAGAGACAAAGTCATGTATTTGACCCTAAATCCATCTGATTCTAGAATTTGGGCCAAAGCATAAAGTTTAAAGACTATGTTAATTAATACACCTACATATAACTTGTTTTGATGGAATCCATCTCCAGTCCCTCCCTTCTAATGTCTTACCTACCCTCCTATGCCTTCCACCACTTTCTTTCCCAACTTCATCTTTTTTATTGGTTATTTATTTATTTATATTTCGAATGTTGGCCCTCTTCCCGGCCTCCTCTCCACAAAAAACCCCCCACTCCAATCCCCCTCCCCTTTGTCTCTAAGAGGGTGCTCCTCCACCCACCCACCCACTCCAGCCTCACTGCTCTAGCATCCCCTTATGCTGGGACATCAAGCCTCCACAGGTTCAAGAGCCTCCCTTCCCATTGATGCTAGGTAAGGTAACCCTCTGCTACATATGTGGCTGGAGCTATGGGTTGCTCCATGGGGTACTCTTTGCTCTTGGGCTCTTTGGTTGGTAGTTTAGTCCCTGGGAGCTTGGGGCAGGAGGATGGGGCTGGTTAGTTGATATTGTTCTTCTACCTGTGAGGTTGCAATTCCTTTCAGGTCCTTCAGTCCTAACCCTAACTTTTACATTTGGGTCCCTGGGCTCAGTCCAGTGGACGGCTGTGATTGTGTGCATCTGTATTAGTCAGGTTCTGGCAGAACCTCTCAGGGAACATCTATGCCAGGCTCCTGATAGGAAGCAATTCTTGGTATCAGCAATAGTGTCTGGGTTTTGTGTCTGCAGATGGGATGGATCGGTGGCGCAATCTCTGCTTCCTGTATGCAGCAAAATGCTGGGTCCTGTTTATGTGCCTAAGTCTTTTAGCATATCTCTTTTTATTGGAGAATTGAGTTCACTAATGTTGAGAGACATTAAAGATAAATGATTGCTGCTTCCTATTTTTTTGTTGTTAGAGATGGAAGTATGTTTGTGTCAGTCTCTTCTTTTGGGTTTGTTGTGAAAAGATTAGTTTCTTGGATTTTCTAGCGTGTAGTTCCCTTCCTTGTGTTAGAGTTTTCCTTCTATTGTCCTCTGTAGGGCTGGTTTGGTGGAAAGATTTTGTTTAAATTTTGTTTTGTCATGAAAAATCTTGGTTTCTTCATCTATGGTAATTGAGACTTTTGCTGGATAGAGCAGCCTGGACTGGCATTTGTGTTCTCTTAGGGTCTGTATGACATCTTCCCAGGATCTTCTGGCTTTTAGTTTTTGTTGAGAAGCCTAGTGTAATTCTGATAGATCTGCCATTATATGTTACTTGACCTTTTTCCTTTACCACTTTTAATATTCCTTCTTTGTTCTGTGTATTTGGTGTTTTGATTATTATGTTACAGGAAGAACTTCTTTTCTAGTCCAGTCTATTTGGCATTCTGTAGGCTCCTTGTATGTATCTCTTTCTTTAGGTCAGGGAAGTTTTCTTCAATGATTTTGTCGAAGATGTTTACTGGTCTTTTGAATTGGGAGTCTTCGTTCTCTTCCATACCTATTATTCTCAGGTTTGATCTTTTCACTGTGTCCTGAATTTCTTGGATGTGTTGGGTTAGGAGCTCTTTATATTTTTATTTTCTTTGACTGTTGTATCAATGTCTTCTATATCTTCTACTCCTGAAATTCTCTCTTCTATCTCTTACATTCTGTTACTGCTGTTTGCATCTGTGACTCCTTAATTCTTTCTTAGGTTCTCCATCTCCAAGGCTGTCTCCCTTTGTGATTTCTTTATTTGTATTCCCATTTTTAGATCCTGGACAGTTTTGTGTGATTCTTTCACCCATTTGATTGTGTTTTTCTGTATTTCTTTATGTGGTTTATGTGTTTCTTCTTTAAAGGCTTCTACCTGTTGACCTGTGTTCTCCTGTATTTCTTTAAGGGAATTATTTATGTCCTTCTTAAGGTCCTTTATCATCTTCATGAGATGGGATTTTAGATCAGAATCTTGCTTTTTAGGTGAGTTAGGGTATCCAGGGCTTGCTGTGGGAGAACTGGGTTCTGATGGTGCCAAGTAGCATTGGTTTCTGTTGCTTGTGTTCTTGTGCTTGCCTCTCACTATCTTTTTATCTCTGGTCTTGCTGACTCTGACTGGAACTGATCCCTCCTGTGAGCCTGGTAATGTTGAACCTCCTTGGGTCAGACTGTCTCTTGTATGGGAAGGGGTCTGGAGAGCCTGTTCTGTGAACTGGTTGAATCAGAACTCCTGGGGGTCAAGCTGTCTTTGGGTGTGGGCAGGGTTGGGGGGAGCAGCTGGAGCACAGGCCTAGCTTCAGCTTTAAATAATACTTATTGAATCTATGTATGTTCCCACCCTGCCTGCATGTGCTTGGGCATGAGCATAGGACCACCCATCTACTGGATTGTGGGCAGCTTCTTAGAGCCCAAATCCTTGAAAACTGACTCTACTTTAGCAACCATCAATTATCAATAGTGCTTCAGATATTGTTGGGACTTTATGACTTTCTCCCTCATCAATGGTGGGATTTGACCAGTTTTTGTTTGGATTGTTATCTTGTATAGGTTTTGCCCATGCATGACCAACCACTTTGAGCTTGCGTATATAAGTCCACAGTCATGTCTGATAAATATTGTTCACTGTAAGTGTCTCTCATTCTGTCTCTTGCAATCTTTCTTCCCTCTTTTATGCCACAATTCCTGAGCCTTGTGAGAAGGGTACGTGAGGTCGATGTACCATTTAGAGATGGCCACTGCACAGTCTCTTTACTCTTTGCATGTTGACTGATTGTGAGTCTCTGTATTAATAGACATCTACTGCAATAAGAAGCCTTTCTGCTGAGGGCTGAGAGATACACTAATCTATAAGTATAAAGTTATGAATTTGGGGTTAAGTTTATTACTGTGTCCATTTAGCAGAATATAATACTAGGTGGTCCTCTAGTGCCTAGCCAGCCTCAGGTTTCTGGCCCAGTTAATGACATTGGACATCAGTTATACCTCATGGATCAGATTTTAAATACAAGCAGAAAGTGGTTGGTTACATCCATACCATCCATGCCACTGTTACACTTGTGCGTAGATCATGATCGAACAATTGTTATTGTAGCTTACATGGTTCACAGCTGAGTAAGAATGCTAATGATTTTACTCCCTTTGTTGCATACATAGAACATTATAGCACTGTGGATTCTCACTAATAGTAAAGAAGCTTCCAGGTCAGTATCAGTCTCATTTCTCCATGTCCTGTGATTCAAGAATCTGGTGTCTTCAGCAATAGGGATTTACCATCAAGTTCTGGGTGAGGGGAGGTAGCTACGAACAATGGCAATGCCCTGTAATATTTGCAACTATGAAACTTCACTGGCCAGCAATTTGAAAAAAGATGATCTATATAATGTTTTGGAATTAAAAATCATAACATCAACATCAAGCAGGTACTACAGTAAACTTCCAATATGCCCACCTAATGCTCACCTAGTGTCTAAACACACACACACACACACACACACACACACACACACACACAAGCCAGATGCACTCTTCTCGGAGTATGGTCATTTAATTTCTGAACAATTTTCACTGTTGTAAAATTCTGATGGAGCCAGACCTAGAGACATAGGCCTATAATTTCAGATGTGAGATGGTAAGGCAGAAGGATCTCACGTTCCCAGCCTGAGCTATAAAATGAGTTCAGTATCGCATGGGAACATTAGTGAGACCCTTTCTCAAGGTAAAAATTAAAAAAAGGGTTGGGGCTAGCTCCAGCTTATATCTCATTGTAGAACCCTTGGTCTGTACAGAACATTGTCCTTGCATGTGCCTCTGATAGCCTCTGTCTATCCCAGTACAGGCTGAAACTCATTATCCCCCGATTGCCAAGTATTGTGATACGATTATAGGTGTATGACATTTCTTTAAAAATCCTTTTACCTTTGGGTTCAGGCATATTTCAGTAGTAAAGTACTTGATCATCAGAATCTGCACTAACAAAATCTACCTGTAACGTTCTAGATAAATAAGAAATTCTACCTCAGAGAAAATAAGGTAGACTGTGCCTAAGGGAAAAAACAGCTGATGTTGTCTTCTAAATACATGCATGTGTGTATACTTATGTGAGTTGGAAAAGCACACTGGAACATGTGCATATACACACAAATGTAAATAGATTGATAGATGATAGATAGATAATAAATATTGTACTATTTTAATACAATATGTAATCTTAAAGTAAAATTTTCAGGAAAAGATATTCAAACCTAAGAACTATTAGCTTTTGCTCATTTTAATTTTCACATCAGATATGGTGAACTTTTTGAGAAACTGATTATGGTTGAACTTCTGCACTACCTGGTTCTCCTATGGAAAACACCCTAAGCGTAATCTTCACTGAGAGATGATCCACACAGTGTGATCTGGGCCCAAAGCTCAGGACCAGCTGATTACGCTAAGAAGACATTCCTCCATTGCCTCTGCAAGTCCTCAGGAGATTGGAATGTGTCCTCCCCAAATGTTGGGTATTATCAGTATGATAGTATGAAGAGGTGACGCCTGCAAGGGATGGCTGGGTGATGAGAATCCTTTGCCCTCCTTCTATAAAGAAGTTCCAAGCAATATATATTCTATTTCTGAGATAAAAACACCACAATGTAATGTCCAGGGAAAGTTATAAATGAAAATTTTAATTGGACTTACGCTTTCAGAGGGTTGGGAGTCCATGCTCTCAGGGAAGAGTGATAGCAAGTAGCAGACATATTGGGGAGAACAACCATGGAGACCTTAGATCTCAAAGCAAAGAGCACACTGGGAACGGCATGAGTCTTTTGACACATCAGGGACTGCCTCCAGTGACACAGCTCTGCCTACAAGTTCATACCCCCTAATCCTTCCCGAACAGTTTCACCAACTGGAGACCAAGTTGAAAACCAGGAGACTATGAGGCGGAGGCCATTCTCATTCAACCACTACAGTGTTTGATAAGCCTCCTTCCACCATTTGAGGACACAGCAGGATGCTCTCACACAAGCTTGGTATTGAATTTCCTAACATCCAGAAGTAAGAAAGCAATTTTATGTTTCTGTGCCCCAGTGTAGGAGAATGCCAGTGCGGGGAGGTAGGAGGGAATGGGTGGGAGGGAGGGAGTGGGTGTGTGAGGGAGCTCCCTCATAGAAGCAGGGGGAGGGGAGACGGTATAGGGGATGTCCAGAGGGGAACCTAGAAAGGGGATAACATTTCAAATGTAAATAAAGAAAATATCCAATAAAAAAAATCAAGCTCAGGTATTCTGTTGTAGTACAAACAAACTAAATTTTCCCTTATGTAAAAATGTTGCCACCTACCCAAATGTTCCTCTTCTCTTAGAAGTTGTAAAGCTTTGCAGAAAGTCAAGGGTCGAGTCCATTTCCAAATGTCTTTCTCTGTGTATAGAGCTTGAAGCTTTTTGAAACACACACACACACACACACACACACACACACACACCACATTTTAAAATTAAAAAATCTAGAATAAATCTAGGTTGAACTTAAGGGTTACTTAGAATTAGAAGTATTTATTTAGAATAATTTGAATGTGCACAAACACAAGTACTGTACAACCGATTTAATTAATAGACCATCTGAGCCAACATCAAAATGCACTTTCATCCTGCAACTCTTTGATTAGCAATTTAGAAAACAACAATCTGGTAACATCAGTTTTTAGGGAGAGGAGAAAAAAATCTTCCTCTTTTCTGTAGTAAATCACTGTTTTAAATGTTAGTGTTGAAATGACCATCGTGGTATATAGCTTTCATCCCAGCACTTCAGTGGCAAAGGCTGATAGAACTCTGTGAGGTCCAGCCTAGTCAACAAAGTAAGTTTCAGGACAGTCAGAGAAATACATAATAGAGAAACCTTGTCTCAGGGAAGAAAGGAAGAAAAGAAGGAAGGGAGGGAGGGAGGAAGGAAGGAAGTGAGGGAGGGAGGGAGGGAGGGAGGAAGGAAGTGAAGGAGGGAAAAAGGAGGGAGGGAGGGAAGGAAGAGAAAGAAGAAAAGAAAGGAAAGGAAGAGAAAAGAAAAGAGATGAGAAAAGAAGAGAAAAGTAAAAAAAGAAAAGAAAAGAAAAGAAAAAGTTGTTTTGAAGATGACCTTTAAACCTGCAGTTTCCTGTGTTCCAATCCAGCATCTTCATGCCGCCTGGTGGTGAGTTGGCACAAAAGCCAGTCGTCTTCATTTTATTCACTGAGTCCCAGTAGCCATGTATCATGTCTGATGAGCCTTATAAATACAAATCTTCCTACTCAGAACTGAAAGTTCAGGCTCATTTAAAAACAGAAAGCATAAGTCTCTCCCATAGTTTCCTATGGACGTGTGTCTCAGGGTCTCCATTTCAAACATCTACATGGTGCTCAGGTTCTGCGAAGGAGCTCATCACACAGACAAAGCATCAGATGGCTGTAGGTTAACTCGGGCACTCAGGCTATTCATCTGGGGAAAGGATCTTACTGTTGGTAGTCTACAACATCTCTCCACGGATGTCCTGAGCTTTGCTGACCAGGTACCCCATGCATGTCAATTGTTGCTAAGTTACCAGGCTTTGCTTCCCTAATGATGGGAATGGGGGAGGAGTTCTCATATTTCTTGATATATAGTGAAGGCTATGTTGACACTGGCTTCCATATTTTACAAAACAATAAGGAAATGTAAAAACGAGATTTTTCTTTCAGGGAGCTTTAATAAAACCAAGGATTATAATCAAGATTACCTGTAGAGCTTAAACCTGGATAGTTCCCAGACCAAGCACCCTCCTGTTGAAGGATAAAATTCAAAGCTACATCTTAGGGGTACCTAAGTCTCCATCAGTCATTACAATGGCCTCTCAGGCTTGTTAATTACTGGTCTAGATGGAGGCTAAATATGGATTTTTGATAAATGTTGAGGTGCCTGCAGATGCCAACAATAATTTTGCCATCTTTCCCAGTCTTCACCCAGAAAGAAAAGTCTACAACTTCTTACTCCATAGGTGCGGTATCTTTATTCTCACTTTTATATGCAGAAAAAAATAGAAAATGGACGTAGAGGAAGCTCTGAACTGGTTGATCCGTTCAGCTGTCCAGTTGTGTCCTTCAGCATTCCTGCAGGAAGGTTTGTCACATACCTTCTCTGGGCTGAGTCTGCTACTGTGTTTATAATTTTTTGTAAATACACCATGTAGCATAAAATATAATATGGCAACTGCCCCTCTATAGGTTATGAATGCCTTCCAATTTATTCAATTCACATCCAATTTCAATGGTGTCTAAATTTTTTTTTCCTTTTAGCCTATAGGATAGCACATCCTTCAGGCACACTCCCTTATGAGAACCCTTCTAATTTGACATCTGAAGTTAGAAGGTTCAAAGCCTCGTCTTGAACCTTCTTCTCCTCTTAGCCTAGCCTTGCTATCAAAATTATTGACTTTGCTTTTTATATGAAATCCGATCTTCATGATAAACGTCTAGATCTAGTATTTCTCAGATTGCCCCTTTCCAGTTCAGGATCATCCTTATCATCATGGACTTCCTCTCTGCTTTCAATGCACCACCAAACTTCACCTACCTACCTTCTTGACATCTCTTTAAACCATCCATTGCATTTGCACTACCCATATCCACTACCCACATCCACTACCCATATGCAGCCCTCAACCAACACTCATCTAGATATCCAAGGCTTGCTTTGCTTCTACCTTGTGTTCCTGAAGTCCTGATTCTGCTCTCAATGGGGCAGCTAAAAGAAATATGTAAGGCTTAGCAGGAAGTGGGAAGCCTCTATTTTTTTTTAGCTGCTTTCCTGAGGTGTCTGGCTGATTCTATAAAATTGTTCTACTCCTCCCAGAGTAGCCACGGTGGCCTTCCTAAGATTCCTGCAATCCAACAAGATCCTTTCTCCAATCTGTTGCTCACTTTGGTGTAAAGTGCGAGTGCCCATTTGAACCTAATCTCTTCTCTATTGGAAATCCCCAGAGAAGCCTCTGACTCAGAACACGGGCATTTCTCAGAACATGACACTTGCACATTCATATTTTCTCCGCTGTGACTACTAAATTAATGTGCATGCCCACATACAAACCATGGACTCCATAAAAGAGTAAAACATCACTTGATATACCATTGTAAAGTCAATGAGAAACTGAGGTCTACTAAGCGTTCAATGACTGTGTGCTCCGTGGATAAATGAATGCATTGATGTATGAATAACAGCTAAAAGACAAAAACAACATAAAATAAAAACACACTCCATGTGTCTTTTCCTTCCCACCCTCCCCCCAATGCACTTTATTTATCTTGAGATTTTACTGAGATTTCTTCCCATTGGGAATATTTTTCCCAGGTCTAATTATACCTGAGATTACTCACTTTCATCTGCAGTCCCAGCCAAGCCACTAGGTTTCCTTGCATGTTAATCGAGCCATCTGGAAAACAGGGCATGAAATTGTAAGTCCCTGACTAGAAGCAGATGCGGCAACTGAGCTGATCTGTGTTTCCTTTTTAGTAACTAATTGCACACATGCTACAATATGGAGAAAAACATTATAAATCAATTAGGCTATCACAGCAACATTGTGCTCTGTAAATAGAAGCTAGGCCTTGGCGCTGGGAGAGGAAGATAGGAACACCTGATTCTCCTTCAAATGGCCTTGGATAACCACATTTTTACACTTACTGGTCGCTCCCCTAATCCAGGTTACTAGGAAGGTCAGTTTACTGACATTTGTCAAGGGGGTTGATTTCTCAGAGTCAGAGGAGGGGTATTGCTGGAGGAGGAGGAGGAGGAGGAGGAGAGTCGTTAAAAGTATCTTAGGTGCAAAGCACCAGTGCATTTGGTAGGCATACTTTTTTCAGTAGCTGGAGTTAGGGCTGGTTGGCACTTTGGAGCAAGGATGGCAGAAACAAACATACGTGAGCCATGGAGTAGTCAGCTGTGTTGTTCACAATGCCTCCAAAGGCCCAAGGTTCGAGAAACATTGATGTGGGCATAATAGGAATTAGGCGAGCCTGGGTTTGCCTTTGGGGTGGGAGCAAGCTTAAGAGGAACAGATTGCAAAAGGCCCTTCATGGTCTGTTGCTTCTCTTTTCTGCTTGCTTTCTGTTTGGGTTCCTGGAACTTGTACTCGCACTTAGTGAGTAAACATTGGAATGTGCTGCGTGGGATAAATCGATCAAGGTTGGATTCCCAACCTAATACAGTAGTCCAGAGAAGCCGGGGCCAAGGAAAGGCTGAGACTTTTGGGTTGGAGAGATGGCTCCGTGTGCAAAATGATTGCTGTGAAGCACGAGGATATGGGTGGGTTCGTGTCCCTCACACTCACAGAAATGTCGGTTGTGTGCAACCCAGCTGTAATCCCAGCACACAAAGGGGGATCCAAGTTTAGATAGATGTACTAGTTCGAGTTGCTACTGCTGTATGAAACACCCTAACTAAAGCAACTTGGGAAGGACAGGGTTTATTTGGCTCACACTTCCATATCACTGTTTATCATCCAAGAAAGTCAGGGCAGGAACTCAAACATGCCAAAAACTTGGAGGCAAGAGGTAATGTAGAGGCCATGGAGTGGTACTTCTTACTGGTTTGCTCTCTCTGGTTTGCTCAGCTTCTTTTCTTATAGAATACAGGACCACTAGCCTAAGAGTGGCAACAGGCACAGTGGACTTGTCCCTTCCCCATCAATCACTAATTAATAAAATGCTTGCCATGCTTGCCCACAGCTAGATGTCTTGGAGGTATTTTCTCAATCAAAATTCCCTCCTGTCAGTAAAAATATCTAGCAGCCACAGCAGAATAGTCAATGGGCAAGCTCTGGCTCAGTTGAGGGACCCTGTATCAGTATACAAAGTGTGGATCAAGGGAAAGAGACACCTAACATCAGTCTTTGACTTCTATACATGTCCTACATATGCATGTGTTACATACATATGCATCCACACTCATGCACGCATACATGCACACGCATGTGCACACACACACACAAACAAGAAAGAAAGAGCGATAGAAAGGAAGGAAGGAAGGAAGGAAGGAAGGAAGGAAGGAAGGAAGAAAAAAGAGCAAGACTTCTGCAAGAGAGGTCTTCTTTTTTAAAGGAAATAGACTCAATATAGATTTTGAAGACACCTCCAAAGACAACTGTTAAGTGCTGAGTTAGTTTATAGGGAATAAACTGTTGGTGTGAACATTGCCAGCAGGACTGAAGCTGTTCAAAAGCTGCCTCCAGCATTTGGTAATATGCTCTGCAGAATGTTTCCCATATTGTGGGGCAGAAGGTGTCAAGCCAATATTTTCTCATAGCAAAAATTTTTGAGTAGGGAGGAGTCTCACCGGTTGACACATTAGTAATAAGCACTTCTCTATATCTTATTTGCCTAACTCAACCCTGGCTAAGCTTTAGAAACACATTAGAGGCTTCAAAACTTTAACAATGTGTCTGAGATCACTGCAGGTAGAACCTAGGCCTGGACCCTTTTAAGGCCAACTCTAGAAAATTATACCATACAACCTCTTTAAGCTAGAGAACAAAATACTCTCAAGCAGAAATGAATGCATGTTTGTGATAAAGTGCGTCATCTTGGTTTGAAGGTCACATTTGTCCTCCATCCTCCATGAAGCTAAATAAGCTTCATGTCATTGCTCAAAGAACATGGAGAATTTAATTCAAGTTTATTTTAATTATTTGTCACCACAGGCAAATCATCCCCCTCTTGTTTAACTCAAGTCTCCAGAGTATAGACTTTACTCTAAGTTCCACGTGCTGATTACAGAATTGAGAAATTACCAGAACTGACCATTTCCAAACCCAAATTCCACAAGAACCCTGTTGTGGTCTCCACATAGCTCAGGTAAACATAACCGTAGACAATAGCAGGGCTGTAGAAATCTCAGTGGAGGGTCCAGGCTAGGCTCCTTCCTCCCTATCTATCTAAAGGTGTGAGGCCTTAGTTTGCTGTCTCTGTGAATTTAGGTCTAGGTCAAAGGGCAGGAAGAAAACAATGACTGATTGAACTGTCTGGTGACTTCCAGGGCCACCTAATGTTGCTTGTTGCGAACTCAGTCCCATGTCCTGTGAGCTCTCTCTGGAAGTTTGCTCTCTAGGCCCATGCAGGACTTTTGGAAGGACTGCAAAGCAATCTGTGTTCTGACCTTAGTGTCACTGGCCTCATAAATCACATAAGGCAGAGACAGCATGGTCTGGATTTGCCATGGGCTGAGATGGCATAAAAGAGAAAAAGAGGGGCTGAGGAACTAGGTAGAAAAGTTGGCTGGGGATTGATAAGGGATGAACTTTAGCTGCTCTTCAGAATGTTTCCCATATGGTGGGGCAGAAGCATGGTGGGGCAGAAGGATGGTGGGGCAGAAAGTGTCAAGCCGATATTTTCTCATAGCGAAAATTTTTACTAGGGAGGAGTCTCACTGGTTGACACATTAACCAATTTATAGTTGAAAAATGGAAAAGACTTAAACCATGACTCTGTTCTTAGCCAAGTACCTGTTCTTAGCTAAATACTGTCAAGTACATTATTTCTTTTTATTTCTTCCTTCCTTCCTTCCATTCAATAATTCAGTCAGTCAAGAGGTGCTTGTCTAACTACATCTCTGTGTCAGATGCTGTTCTCAGTATTAAAATAGTGTATGTCACTGATTAAACACTTTCTATATCCTCAGCAGCCTGGGAGGGCAGTAGAGATGGAAAGAATAGAACCATGTGAAGAATACCATAGGGAGAAAGAAGAGGAATGTGTATTACATAGATTGTTGTTTTAAATATAAACGTTTTAATGTTATTTAATTTTCCTTGCCTTAGTTGACTTTAATTGATGTAGGAATTATGCATCTTCACAGGGTAAAGGATGATGCCTTGCTGCACATAGACACTAGACAGTAATTGGGCCAGCATATTGAACAACAGCACCATCTCATACATTGATCCTTGGTCTGGGGACACTGAAGTTCCACTCAACCACAAAAAATAAGGAAATTCTGTCATCTGTGGCAATATAGACAAACAAGAGAGCATCATTTTATAAAGAATGCTAGTGTGTAGCTTTCCATCTCTACTACCCTCGCCTATCTCCTACCCTCACACTGCTTCATGTAGTGTGAAGACTATTGTCCCTCACTTCATGGAGCTCCTTAGAACCCTCATAGGTAGCAAAGTCCATGGTAGGCAAAAGCCAATGGTAGGTGAAATCCCTTATATAGACTAACACAGTATTTATGTACTCCCACACACTCTCAGGCACAATTGGAAGAAAGGAAGAAATAGTTGGACATTTGGCTATTACCAGAAATCAATTGAAATTCAGCCAAAAGAGGAGGTTAGTACCCCAGTGAAGCAGCCAAGAATTGGAATAGTGCAAACTCATGATTGACAAGCTGTCAGGAGGTGACTGGTGCCCCTCAATTTTGTTTGTTTGTTTGTTTGTTTGTTTGTTGTTTGTTTGTTGTTGTTGTTGTTGTTGTTGTATTTGCTGCTCCTGCTTCTGTTGTTATTTTGCAAGCATATGCTCTTCTCCAGGTGCTGTCTTGTCTACTTCCTCTAGCTTATTTCTTGGGAAAGTATAGCAGAATCTCTCTATTTCTTCATTTAAAGTATTCTGGAAAATAGATAACTTGGCCCAACTTGACCAAGTACCACCTTCCGTATCAAATAATGGTGGCCAAAGTGGGGAAGGCTTTGATTCCATGAGGATGGCCATCACCGCATGGGGATGGGACTCTGATGGGCATGGGAGAATACTGATGAATACATAAGCTCTGTAATAATTGAATCAGGACTGGGAAGAAACAAGCATGACAGACCAGTGAGATGGCTCAACAGGTAAAGAGACATGCACCCAAGCCAGAGGACCTGCGTTTGATCTCGTGAACTCACATGGTAGGAGAAAATGGCTGACTGCAGAAAGTTGTTCTCTGACTTTCATACTTACATCATAGCATGCAAGCACATGCATGCACATATGAGGACCCGCACACATACTTAAATACTTTTGGGAGGCAGAGAGTGGCATTTCTTGAATGGAACTGCAATGCAATAAATGAAATGGGTGGCAAGAGTGTAAGGGGGTCAGAGACAGGACCAATGATCTGAGAAGAGCAAAGAAGAACAGTGTCACATAGGTAGGGGTAATCTGGAGAAAACCTAAAAAAATACTATTATCGACTACATTATTTTATGGGATCAAGGACAGAAACACAGAAAGGTAAGCTTGATGTTACGTTCCCACAGACTGAAGATGCTTACTGGTTTTGACATAGTCTTGTTGCCCAGCCTCTGCTCTCTGCATAAATATTCCCCTCTTTGCAATAAATATGCTATCTTAAAGAGACCCCACAACTAAATTTAGTCAGTGTTTAAGAATATATTAGACCTTAATTTTAGACAAACCAAGCATGTCTCTGGCTAGGGCCAGTGTCCTTAGTTGCTCTCTGCATTTACAATTAAAAAAAATTTGTTCTCGTTACTTGTAATTCTTCTTAATGTGATACCTTTAGGTATGTATCTCTCATCACACACTGGCTAGCCTACCTTAGAATTACCAGGAACCCAAAGGCTCTATTTTGCTCATTTTTATTGGAAAATAAATACGGGCAACATAAATTCCAAAGAATGCTATCATTTTTCACAAACTATTTTTGCTCATTGAAGCATAACTTCCGTGCGTGTGGTGACATGAACTGTTTGTCGAAGTACTGTTCTCTTCTGGAATAGTCCTAAGACTGTGCAGTTTCGTGTTAGGTATTTGTAGCGTGAGTCACTTCTGGCTATAGTGTTCAGTTGAAATAAACCTTAAGACAGAAAGCAACCTGTTAGAGAGAGATGATTTCCCCCATTGCCACGTGATAGTAAGTAGTCTGTATTTGCTAGTAGTGAGAACGGACAAACCTCTTTGTAGTGTTATAAAGAAGATTAGAACAGGAAGGAGTGACTGGTAGGTCCAGTACAGGACATAAAGTCCAGTAACAGGGGAACTGAAATGATGGCTCAGGAGATAAGAGCATTTGCTGTTCTTGCAGAAGACATAAGTTATCCCCAGAAATCACTCTATGACTCACAACCATTAATAACTCTAGGAATCTGAGTCCCCTCCTTTGGCCTCTAAGGGCACCACAAATGCATGCGGTACACATATATTCATTCAGGTAAGACATTCACACATATTTTATCTTAAATTTTTTTAAAGAAGAAAATGACACTTCTTACAGTCTTTCCAGCTTTGCCAGTTCCACCCCTACTCCAAACAAAAGGTAACGAGAGTGGCAGTAGTTGACTATGGATAGAACAGATCAGGGTTCCCAAAAGAGTCGCTAATGAATGGCATCAGGTGACAGCAATCAACTAGCTGGATTAATTCAAACTGACTTCAGTTGTCTGATGTCTCCTAGTAAACGTTTCCTGCGTCTTATATATCTACCTGTAGCCCAGGCTGGCCTCAAACTCGTGATCCTCCTGCCTCTGCCTCCTTCAGCAAATCCTATCGGTGTGCGCTACCACAACCGGCTATATATCTGCCTGTAACATACTGACTTCTGGGAATAGGCTTCCAAGGAAAGCAAACCACTTCCTTATAGTATTCACTCTATGGTAGGCAGGAGGAGAGAAAGAGGAGAAGTCCAGTCTTCATATTTGTATGTCAACAGCAAAGTTAGTTTGACTCATCCAGTTCTTTTGTTAGATTACATTCGTGCTTCCCATAAGCAATCTTCTGACTATCCGCTTTGTTGCTGTGTCCCCTCTAAGTTGTCTCTCAGGAGCACGAGAACCTATATTTCTGCTGGGGAGTGAGACCAGAGGAAAGCAGAGGCTACCACATAACTGTAACACAGCACATCTTCACACTGTCTTCCCAGAAACAAGAAACAGCACAACTCACAGGAGATAAGCAGTGAGCTGGCCTGAGCCTGTTTGGTGAAACGCGACAAATTTGTTGTTCTCTGGGCCTTGGCTTCCCTGAAGTGATTTAACATGAATTATGCATTGAACTGTGCTTATGTCCTAAGTCCTGGGATCTGCCTGTACAACCTACTTATAAACAGGGTCTGTGTAGATCATCAAGTTGAGATGAAATCATTAGGGAAAGCCCAAATCAAATATGATTGGTGGCTTTTTTTTAAAAGAGAAAACTCTGGACACTTGAGAAAAAAATTGTGGAGATGGCTCAGTGGCTGTTCTGACAGAGGACCCAGGTTCAATTCCCAGCACCCATAGCTCCCTCTGTCTGTAACTCCAGTTCCAGGGGATGTGACACCCTACCACCACCACCACCACCACCACCACCACCACACACACACACACACACACACACACACACACACAACTACACACACACACAACTACACACACAACTACACACACACAGCGTGTGTGTGTGTAGTTGTGTGTGTGTGTGTGTGTGAACCAAGGATTCCTTGGATAACAAAGGCCTAGAGAAATGCATGTGATCTTTGATTTCTAGGATTTAAAACTTAAAGATAAAAATTTCTTTTCTTTAAGCCACCATGTTCATGTGTTACAGCAAGTCTGTCACACTAACACATCATAAAACATGAATATGCACAAGCATACACAGCAGTTCTATGCCCAATGAGTGCACACACACACAACTATACACACACAACTACACACACACACAACTACACACACACAACTACACACACACAGCTACACACACAACCACACACACAACTACACACACAACTACACACACACAAAACTACACACACACAAACACACACACACACACACCGAGAGAGAGAGAGAGAGAGAGAGAGAGAGGGAGAGAGAGAGAGAGAGAGAGAGAGAGAGAGAGAGAGAGTTTATCAATGTTCATCTGTCTCTTTCCATTTCCTGTCTGTGCCTCTTTGCTTCCAGAAGCTGCATACGTAAAACATAGAGTTCATTTTAAGGGGTGCAGAGATGGGTCATTCTGAAGATCACTTCCATGTTCACAGAGCCTCTTAACAGAGGAACAAGAAACACGTTTTTGTGAATGAAGAACACGCTAACATGGAACCTCGACAACATCTGTTTGAGTCTCCCACTTACTCGGGGCCAGATGCTAATGGTGCGTGTGTTTGCACATGCAGGGAAGTTTCACTGACACTAATGAGCTATTCATTGTCCTGAAGGCCAGGACTCCACCCACTGGGCCCATTCTCAGATGTTCCACATTAACTAAACACTGTGGACAGTCGCCATGGAAACAGGAGGCCACAGCTCTCAGAAGGCCTCATGCTTCAGCATCTCCTAGAATTCTGAATGACCTGCTGTGCACACTGATTCACAGACTGAACATGCATTATTTGATGCCTGCTATTATGCCAGACATGGGCTAAGCATTAGAGACGCAACCCAAACACATCGCCAGAAGAATAAATATAGAGGCTGATGCAAAAGATTACAATGTGGAACTGCTTCCCCACAGGAACTGGGCAGCACAAGTTTCACTGGATGGAAGTATATCTGAACTTCGAACCATAGAAAAGTTTATTTTAGAGCAAGTGACCGTGGAGGCTTCAAAGACAAGAAGGCAGGTTAGGCCGAGTGACAAGAAGAGGCCAAGAGGGCTTCAGTCCATAATGGAGGAAACACTTGCTCTTTTCCGCTTGTGGATAGACAACTTTGAGTCTTTGGCTCTCAGAGCTCCTCTGCACTATTGACCATACTCTGTGGTCTGTAAACCCCGTAACTCCATAGGACAACATGTTCCAAAATGCTTCATTCCTCACCCTTTCCGCAGAACACTGGGCTATAGCCTTGCTCACAGTGCACCCATCTGCCCCAGAGCAAATGAATGGGTAATGGGAGGGGCCTGTCTTTCAACCCCCCCCCATCTCTCATGTGCTTGCCCTAAACGTCCTGTCACACATCCCTGACTCCTTCCACCATCCTAAGAAACATGTGTGCTATCCAGGATTGATGTTCACCATCTTTAAACTCACCCCTAAGCTTCTTTATACATTTTTAGGGATGGGAGTAAATCCTGAGGCCTGCTGTGAAAGTCATTCCAGTTGTCTGCGTGGCTCATTTTCCCAGCAGGATCACTCTGTCCCACAGAGAAAATGGAAGCCTGGGCAAAGGCTTGCAAGGAATTACAGAAAAAAAAAATTGGCTGGGAAATTTCATTGGATTTTACAATTCCTCTTGTCCCAGCTCATGTCTCTAGATGACAAATGCATCTTCAGTTGATATCCTGAGGAGCATCTGGAGTTTCTGTGTGTTTGTGTGTGTGTGTGTGTGTGTGTGTGTGTGTGTGTGTGTGTGTGTGTATACATGTGCATGTATGTGTACATACATGTCTACGTTTGAGCTTATATGTGTGCCAGTCTGTATTTAGGTTCAAATGTACACCTATGTATATATTTACATGTATGTGTAAACATGTAAACATACACAATGAAGGCTGACTGAACATTCTCTTCTTCTTCAATGTGTGTGACTAAACATTTTGCATATGCTGGCTGGTTTATTTGCTATCTACCTATCTGACTTGGGCAAAAACAAACAGCTCCCTTTCTTGGGACCAAAACTATCCAAGAAAGTGTTAGAGTACATTTATCTGAACGTCCTTTGCCAACAGACAGACCTAAAAGGACAGAAATGAAAATAGGCAAAGGAACCCAGGAAGATCCTGTAGGCACCATATGTAATTTTACCTGTTTCTCCCTTTCGCATGCAGACGAAAACCTGTGTGTATGCTGGCTCGCCGAAGAGATAAGGGTTAAGAATGAAGAAAGTCTACATAAGGAGCACAGTCACATTTTCTCTGCCTCACCACAAATTAGGTACTATCTGTGGTTCTTCTGGCATCGAAGGTGTGTACGAAGGAGAATCAAAGTAGGTCACCGAGGCTTGAGTTTCAGTATGATGTTTGAATAATCTAGGGCAACCAGAACAGAGCCTTGTAACTCAGATTTGAATCTACATGTAATGTTTCTCAAGAGAAACCTTTTAGAGATGTTAGTTTTCTACAGCTCTCTCATATATGCTTGTCTATGCACACAGTTCTTACCTCTTCCTTATGTGTGATGTCAGGAAGTCACACTTAACAAAAGGTTTCCCCATGTTGCCATGGAGAATCTCTAACCGCATTCAGGCTACTTACAGTTCACGTCTGTCTGAGAAAAGACAAGCTGACTTATTCTCACCAGCACAGAGGACTCAGCCTCAGAACCACTGCCTCCCGACACCACTGCCGCCTAACCCCATCACCAAAGGTAATGCACAGCACTTCAAGCCAGTCTTAGCTCCAGTCACTCTGCCAAAGCCAAAACTAGGTCCACAGAGTAGCATGAAGTCTGGCCATCTGGAATTGTGAGAGAACCGAAAGAAACTGCCGGCGTCTACACTCATGTCGCTCGGCCTTGCAAACAGTCAAAGGGAAGCATACACCTGACTCTACCTCCTCAGGTTCTGCCACTGACCCCAGTCAGTAAAAACAGACAGGACTCTATTGTAGGTGATCCCTGACTCATTTTCAAAGATGTCACCAGGAATTTTCTACACACCTGGATTCCTGGCCTTAGGCCTTACTGTCCAGCTGACCTTATCCAGGGACTGAGCAGTTACCACCGTTACCACAGTCTCACAGCATAGCACACAGACTACAGTTGTCTTTGTACTTTCTCTGAGTAGACAAACAAATCATAATTCAGACCCTCTTTCTTAGTTCAGAAACCATAACCAATTAAATCACGAGGAAAGGTCAGTAACATGTGATTTCCTGACACAGACATTTCGGGTTGAAAATTCAGGAAACTGTACCTGTCTCAAGTAGTTTTAATCAAGATTATTCTTTGTTGAATGTGTGAGCTTGTGTGGCTGGGATTTCTAACTGTTTCCCATTTTCTCCCTTTGCTGTGGGGTATGGCCATGAGTCTCATATTAGCCAACAGAATGAGAGAAAGAGAGAGAGGAACTTGAGAGAAAGAAGAGGGAGAAAGAGACAAGGAGAGGGAAGAGTAGACAGTGAGGGAGATAGGAAGACAGAGAGAAAATGTATGCTTGACAGAGAGGCAGAGAGAGAGAGAGACAGAGAGATGGGGGGAGAGAGAGAGAGAGAGAGAGAGAGAGAGAGAGAGAGAGAGAGAAGAGGAAGAGGAAGAGGAAGAGGAAGAGGAAGAGGAGGAGGAGGAAGAGGAAGAGGAAGAGGAAGAAGAAGAAGAAGAAGAAGAAGAAGAAGAAGAAGAAGAAGAAGAAGAAGAAGAAGAAGAAGAAGAAGAAGAAGATGATGATGATGATTTGACTGGGCCCTAACATCTTTCATAGAATCCTCAGTTCCTCCACTTTCTTCCATTGTTTAAGGTGCTGGAGATTGGAGAGGATTTTCTAGAGAATTCCAACTGCACTGAGGAGTTCAGTGGAGCAAACCTTAAATCAATCCTCAACTGAAGGAGTACGATACAGCAGGCAGGGTAGCCTATTACACCACCACATACATAGATACGTCACATAGATACTAAGGGAGAAGAAGCCTTTGTCCCACTAAGCTTTGGAAATGTTAACACTATTCATCACATGTGCCTCATTTTATTACTTCCTGCCCATTTAGAGAGTATCTATTCCACAACACCCATCCACTGACCGAACCTCACAAATCTGTGTGTTCCCAGACGATTTCTGGCCTGATGGTCCTGATTCTGTCCTGCCTCACTCAAGCAGAGGCTTCAGCTTCAGGTTTGACAAGAAGAAAGCACCCGCAATGGCTTTATAAACAGCCAAGGCCAGAGGGAGAGAAACCAGGCAACCCTGGTCCTGGCTCCACCATTAACATCCAGGCTCAATGCCTACCTACATTGTCTGATTCTGAAAATGTCCTCTCCCTCCCCAATCCTCTCTCCCTGTAGAAACCGTTTTATTGATTCAATTGGTTATAACTTTTTCTTTCATTAACAGCTATGAGGTTGATCCATGTGATATGCTAGCTAGTCATTAAAGATTTATCAGTAAATAAGGGGTCAGATATTGTAATTTAAGTTTACTTCAAAATGAAACTTTGGGAGATACTTCCTTTGGTAGGGCGGTGGCCTTGTATGCATGAGGATTTGAGTTTTTAACCCAGAAACTGCACAGAAAAGACAGGAGGTGGGAACTGGTAACCACAGCACTGAGGAGGCAGAAGCCTGTGAATCACTGAGGTTTGCTGACCAGGTGAGAGACAGGGAGCTGGGCTCAAAAACCCAGCTGAACATTATCTGATGAATGGCAACAGGAGTTGTCTTCTGGCCTACACACACACACACACACACACACACACACACACACACACACAAACGCACACACGCACACATGCACACACGCACACACACAGACACACACCACAGAGACACACATACACACAGACACACACAGACACACATGCACACACAGACACACTACAATAAATACACATAGTCTGTTTTAGAAAGTAAAATAAATTCAATTAAGGAAGTTGTTAATTCAGGCCTCAGGGTAAGGCAGGAGTAAGCTCACCCCATAAGCCTGAAACTCTTGTGAAGAGAAGAAAACAAGAAGGCATATTCATTTCTTGACTATAAGTAATTTAAATAAAAAGATAATTATGATTTGGGGCCTTTTATACTTTGTCTTTTTTAACTATGGCAAGGACCTTTGGATGTATTTCTTCATCCTGAGAAGGCATTGGCAGTCTTTCAGAAATATAGAAGCTAGACCCCAAACACCTCACCAGCTCAGGGTCTTTGGACGAAAGAAATGCAAACAAAAGGCCTTTGGTGACTTTATATTAATGCAGTGTTAAGAATTGCTGTTTCTCTAAGCATTTTCAACTGTCCTGCCAATTGCTATGAAGTAACAAATGCATTCAGATGCTAGCACACAGAAAGACCTACAGACTTTTATTTTAAAAAGAAACACACTTAGATCAAATATGTCACTGCTGCATACGTGAATGTGATGAATTGTTACAAAAATCCCAAGAATCATCAAGTAGGAATCACTCAAGAAAGTGAGGAGAGGAGTCATCCGATGAGCTGTCGAAATTAACAAGGTAAAGGGCATAAAGTTAATGCCAAAGCAGACTAATAAATTTCTATTGCCATGGGTAGGAGTCATTGTTAGCAATTAAGTGGTGACATGCTTTCATTTTATTTTAATATTTTTGGGGGATGGTGAGCATGTGTGTGATGTGCGTGAGTGTAAACCAGCTTGCATGTGTTCTACACAAGTGGTGAGCAAATACATGTGTGTCCCCCTGGGTAGGGCCCAGCGTACCATGAGGGGAGCTTCTACACCACTTTAATAATGCAAGTTCCTATGTCTGCTGGCGGACCGTGGGGCACAAAATAGAGGATCTTAGCAAACTAGTGGAACCTCAGAATGGGCCCTGAACAGTGGTTGCTGCTCCTCCCCCACCCCGTCTTTCTGGAAGTCCCCTAGGTGCCGGCAGCCTGGCACCTCCCATATTGCTAATGGAATGATTGGCTACTCCAGAGCTTGAGTCGATTTCCCATTGGTCCAAAGGCTGTATAAAACAAACAAACCAACAAACAAAAACAAGACAAAAAGCAAAAAACAAAACAAAAAAAGGTGTTTGCTGCTGCAAAATACAGTAGATCTGCCCTTTGATGCTGTTGTCTGGGGTCTGCTTCCCGGGTTGATGACTCCACCTCCCTTACCGCCTTCTGGATCCCGGTTCCCACACATTTGCACTTGTGTGCCTGTGTGCGTGTGTGTGTGTGTGTGTGTGTGTGTGTGTGTGTGTGTGTTTAGGTGTGTATAGGGGTGTGTGTGTGTTTAGGTGTGTGTAGGTGTGTGTGTAGGGGTGTGTGTAGGGGTGTGTGTGTAAGTGTGTGTGTGTAGGTGTGTGTGTAAGTGTGTGTGTGTAAGTGTGTGTGTGTTTAGGTGTGTATAGGGGTGTGTGTGTGTTTAGGTGTGTGTAGGTGTGTGTGTGTATGTGTGCGTGTGTAGGGGTGTGTGTGTAAGTGTGTGTGTTTAGGTGTGTGTGTTTAGGTGTGTATAGGGGTGTGTGTGTGTGTTTAGGTGTGTGTAGGGGTGTGTGTGTGTGTGTTTAGGTGTGTGTGTTTAGGTGTGTATAGGGGTGTGTGTGTCTAGGTGTGTGTAGGGGTGTGTGTGTAGGGGTGTGTGTGTGTAAGTGTGTGTGTTTAGGTGTGTGTGTTTAGGTGTGTATAGGGGTGTGTGTGTGTCTAGGTGTGTGTAGGTGTGTGTGTGTAGGGGTGTGTGTGTGTAAGTGTGTGTGTGTTTAGGTGTGTGTGTTTAGGTGTGTATAGGGGTGTGTGTGTGTTTAGGTGTGTGTAGGGGTGTGTGTGTAAGTGTGTGTGTTTAGGTGTGTGTGTTTAGGTGTGTATAGGGGTGTGTGTGTTTAGGTGTGTGTAGGGGTGTGTGTGTATGTGTGCGTGTGTAGGGGTGTGTGTGTGTGTGTGTTTAGGTGTGTGTGTTTAGATGTGTATAGGGGTGTGTGTGTGTCTAGGTGTGTGTAGGGGTGTGTGTGTGTAAGTGTGTGTGTGTTTAGGTGTGTGTGTTTAGGTGTGTATAGGGGTGTGTGTGTGTTTAGGTGTGTGTAGGTGTGTGTGTATGTGTGTGTGTGTAGGGATGTGTGTGAATGTGTGTGTAAGCTCTAAAACTGACATTGTTTGTTTCATTGATTCCTCTCTACCTTATCTATTGAGGGACAGCCTAGCACTTGAACCCAGACTTAGCAGACTGAGCAAATCCAGACAACCAGCAATCTCTAAATTCTCCATGCTGAAATTTCAGGTGGATTGTCATACCCCACACCCACACATCATTTAAATTCCTCAAACTTGTGTGAGAAGTACTTCACCTCCTTAGCTCTCTCTTCAGCTCCACAACTGCAACCATTTGTACCCGTGTACACTCACTGTACAGTGTGATGGATGTTATAAAGGCATTTCCATTCAAGCAAATCATTACTTTGACCAGGTTAATGCCACTTTCTTCTCCTGTCTTCTCTCTCACTTCTGATCAGTCCTCCTGCTCCTAAATATACCCTTTCTGCTTTATGTCAAACATTTGTTTCTATACTCATCTATGTTTATAAATATATAATTTATAATAGTCTAGGTTCCACATGTGAGAGATAGCGTATTAACATTTTCTTTCTGAGTCTATTTCACTTACTTTTGTCGTATGATTCATCTGTCCATCTATTTTCCTTCAGATGACTTTTGTAATGGCTGAATAACTCCTTCTTTTGATAGGCAACTAGGCTGACTATTTACATCTCAGCTTTTGTGAATATCTGTGCAATAAACACATAGTCACAGGGGTCTGTATATGCTGGCACAGATTACCAATGGACTGGACACGCATATCTTCTACAACCACCTTTAGTTTCTGATTCCAATATTTTGAAGATTTCATTGGGTATATTCAAGGGGTTTAGTCCATGTTGGGCTTTGGAAGTTTTCCAAATGTGACTGTGTGTCGTCTTAGCACATTAATTATTGTGTGTGCATATATATATATATATATATATATATATATATATATATATATATCCTACTGATTTTTTAATGTTGATTTTTGAACCTTACAGGTTTGCTGAAATCCTTTTCATATCTAAGAATCTCTGATGGACCCTTCAGGGCTTCTTAAAAACAAGAGGGTGGCATCTAAAAATACAGTGATTGGGCTTTTTTTTTTTTTTTTTGGCCTTATTTCCATCTATTTTATTTCTCTTGTCTGATTGATACTGCTAAAACCTTGTGCAACATATTGAGTAAGGGAGGACATAGAAGAGGATACTTTAGAAAAATTAATCATTTAAGTTGTTAAAATACTCTTGATTTAATTTAGCAGATCCCATTGTTTAGAAATTCAACCACTTCCTAGAGTTTCCAATGTACTAAATATGGTTTTTCAAATTACGCTGTAACAACTTCAAAATTTATTGATATATGTTTTATGCTCTATTTTTCATATAATTTCATATTTAAATTCTATTAATTTGGGTTAAAACATGTGCCAATGTGTTTTTGTTTTCTAATCTAATATCAATTGGTCGGATGACAGCAGGAAACTTATTCAGGAAACATTTATTTTCAAAACGAACGGTAGTATTCCCAGTAGTGGCTCAGGCAGTCACACATTGTAATTACTTCTGAAATATTTCTATGGTAAATGGAATATATAAGTATCTCTACTCTTCTGTCCATCCTTCCTTTCTTCCTCCATTTCCTCCATCCCTCTGTCAGCCATATATCCTTTAATATCTTCATTTATGTCTTCCCTCCACCTATATTTTTCTTCCTTTCAATCATTTTTCCCTCTCCATCTTACTAACGTCATTATTTGTAAAATCACATATCAGTTTAACAACCAGCCCATCAGGAACTCTCAAAGCATGGGTCAGGTCTTAGAAGCTTAATTGCAAATAACTTCTTACAATTGGCCTGCAGAGATGTTTTTTAAGTGGGAATACCTTATATAATATCTAGGTTAAATGGGAAATATATCCAGTGTATTCACCACAATGGTATTTACCGTCAGATATATTAAACAAATGTAAATGTTATCTACAGTGAACACTTGGATTCAACAGAGAGAAAAACCCACTAGAGGAATGCAAAAGGTCTCTCTCAATGTAAATTATACCAAAAATTTGTCACCAGATGTCAAATATCCATGCAAATTCTTCCTATTCAACTCAGCCTTGCTGTTCATCTCTTTACAGGTCCATCTCTTCCTACATGCACATTGCTACGTTGTCCTTCAATGTATTTGGAAGTGACTTGAGCATGCCAGTATCTCCACTGTAAACCTAATGAGAAACAAACACGGCCCGTAGCAATTGCATCAGAACCTGCTGGTCAAGTGGTGAGTTAGTCTGGCTGAGAACAGCCCCAGGAGAGATAACCTAGCATCAGTTACTCAGTTCCCAAAGCAACCGTGCTTAATTCTACCCTAATGAAAAGAGCTTGAGGCAAAGAGAATGCAAGGAATAGATAGACGTGCGTGCTACTGTTGAAGAATGCACACTAGACAAGTTGTGAATTTGGACAAATAATCCCTCAATGCTCCACAGGAAAGCTGGGGTAGGAAGCTCCCAGTGTGCTTAGATTCCAGGCTCAGCTCTTACGGGGTGGGAGCAGGCAAGAGTTCTTGCTGGTTTTAAGTTTACAGTAGAATGCGTTTTATCAAGCAAGTCTCTAGATTTAGCAACACCCAAAATGTAATTTATCTATTTCCCTTGACTTTTAACATCCACTATCTACCAGGAAAACACATACTGTTTTTGTTTTTCTTTTCTGCTCCAAGTTCTTAACCACTGTTATTCACTTACTGGCTTCTCTACATGAGACAGGGCACAATCCTACTCCTGTACTGATGCTCCTACACGAAGCTGACACAAAGTAATCATTTTTACTGCCTGAACCTGGAGCCACAGGGAAAAGAAAGACAGGGAATTTTCCACATAAAATTGATCAGTTATTCAACAATGGAAGATTATGGCTTTCGTTATAAATATTAATGAAAATATAATAGCCCAATTAGAAAAACTAATGATTCAATATCAATGTGTGGCTTTTTACCTTCAGACATGGAGACTATTTCATTAAATCAGAGATAATATTTCTTCATCTGATTCTCTTTCCTGTCACCATTATTTTTTAAAGTTTCTCATTTGCAATCCTAGCTACATTTTTTTCTCCAGCTGTTATGGGGCCTCTCATGAAATTACACATTTAGCCCCTGAGTTTCTTGTCTTCTCTTGGAAAAGGCTTTGCTGTAACTGAGTAACCAAGATAGAGCTATGTCTCCGTCTTCTTCATATTTCCATAGTCACTGTGTGGTAAGTAGTAAACCACTGGTCCTTTTTATATTATAATTAAGTGTATTTTATGATATTGGCTAAACACTTGGTCAACCAATAAGGAAGCTTTTCAGTCACTTCCCTTTAGAATTACTAATGAGTTACTGACCCCAGGAAGATGTCCTTGGGTAACAACATAAGGCAGTGAAAACTTTCATGACAGAAATCTTCCACAGATTGCCAAGGTTGGTGTCAACCCATGAGAAGATGGTGGAGGCAGAAACCCTGAATTCAGTAACATAATAAAAGACTTTAATGGTAATGCAAATTTAAAAGAGCAGCATTAAAGCCTTAGGGATTCTGGTGACCAGACCAAAGAGATGGTGTTGGCAATGGACCCTCAATCTTTCCATGATCATATGCTCACAGCCATCTGCACATAACCACTTGAGTTCCCACATGAACACTGACAATTTGTAAGAAACTGTTTTTCATTAGTCTGGGAAGGAATTCATTCCACATTCTTTTAGGACTTGAAGTCTTTAACAAGAAGAGGATAGAAGATGGGAATTTGTCTGGATACTTGATTTAAAACATATAACACCCAGTAGAGAGTTTCGTAATCCTTAGAAATAGCCTATTTCAAATTATGACTGCAAGACATTAGCTCAAAGGAGCTAGAGCCCACTTTCCCTGGCATATGAGCTGTAGTTGACATGTTCCTTATGAGATCAGTAAAGTAACCATACTGACAGAAACAACATAATCCTTCCTTTCTCTTAGATACAGCATTCTGATGCCTTGATTGGGGAGCTAAGTAGATGAAATTGATCACTGGACAGGTCTATGGGTATTTTCTTAATTATTGATACAGAAAAACCCAACCTACTATGGGAGGTGCCACCCCCAAGCAGGTGGTCATTGGCTGTACTGAAAAGTTACCTAAGTATGAGCCAAAAAAATGAACCATGAAACTAGCCAGTAAGCATCCCCCTTCCCATGGTTTCTACTTCAAGTTCCTGCTTGAAATCATACTCCTACTTTCCACAGTGAAGGAGTATAACTTGGAAGTCTAAATCATATAAAGCCTTCCGTTTTAAAATTTCTTTTGGTTAGAGCGCTTATCATACAAAAATAAAGTAGACCATATATCAAATATTACATATTAGAGCAACATGATATTCCGGCATGATTACACTAATTATCAAATGGAAACTATATTTTGTTCTTTCTTATAAATACTTATTTTACTATTAGTACTGGAACAAAAATAATTGGTTATCTGATTGCTAAACTAATTAGGAAACATTAAATATGTTGCTCCAAACACTTCTGGCTTTTATATTTCCACTTGGAAATTATCTATTATTCTGATAGGCCTACCTTTACATGAAACTTGGGCCTTCTCTCTCATAGCTCTCAATAATACCCTTTCTTTGGCCCGTATAGTTAATGTTTTAATAATATGTAATGGGTTTATTTCCTTGTCCTGTTAATTGGTCATGCCCCTTTTACCTACATGGGCATCTTGTTTCTTAGGTTTAAATTTTTTTCTGTGATTTTATTGAAAATATTTTCCATTCTTTTGGCATGCAATTGCTTTCCTTCTTCTATGTTCATAGTCCATAAATTGGTTCTTTGCATGGTATCTCAAGGATCCTGCTTGTTCCATTTGTATGTGCGTGGGGGGTCTTGATGGACTTGTATGCTTTCTTTTCCTTTTATTTGGGGATTGGGGTTCGATTTTTTTCATTGTTGTTTGTTTTTGACAGACCTAGCTACCCCAGAACTCTCTATGTAGACCAAGTTAGTTTTGAACTCATAAATCCATTTTCCTGAGTGCTGGGATTAAAGACATTTACTATATCCAGCTCCATTTGTTCTTTAAAAATATTTCATTTTCTGCAGAGTATGGCCTCCCTTCAAAAGCACATGGGCAACACAGCAACAAAGAGAGGACATGAAGTTAGGGTGCGGGAGATGGAGGTGAACCTAGTTAGAGGGTAAGAGATAGAGGTGAACCTGAGAGGACATAAAGTTTGGAGGTTGGAGTTAGAGATAGGTCTGAGGAAAGTTAAGGGAGGGAGTGGAGAATGAATAAGGTAAATATTCATTATGTGAAATAGTCAACAAATAAAATATTTTAAATCATTATTTTATTTTATTGAGTGACCCAAGCCCTCTGCCTTGTCTTCAAGCCCTGGTGCTCTGTGTTTCTTACAGCTCATTCTGTTGGCTTCTCACCAAACCACTGATTAGACTTTGTTGACTTTTCCTTTCCTGCTCATTTCACTTAGGTTTGCTTCCCTACTTTTACTTTATTGATTGTTCTATTTATTTTTTTCTAGGTGTTTGTGCTTTTCGGACTTCAATCAGGACTCCATCCTTCTCTTTGTAAAGTTTATTCTGGTTATTTTCTCATGTCCCAAACTCTTTGAAAAGGTTGTGATTTTTCTTTTGAACTTTGTGTCTTAGTTTTCTGTAATTGTTCTCACTGTGAACCATGACTAAGGAATTGGCAATTTGGGGAGGGGACACATTGTCTCTGTGTTTCACATTGCTTGTGTATTTTGTGATTGGATCTGTGTATCCGGAGTTAGACTGTTGTTTTCCTAGTTTAGTATGTGTCCCCACTCCACTGTGTCAAGTGAGCATTTAGATCTGAATTCGTTCTTACTCTGTCTTCCTGCTTTGGAGGCAGGCACAAGGTGCTTGCAGCTCTCTCTTGTAGCTACTGGATGCTGACTGATGAATGGGATGGCTAAGGTGATTCCAGCTCAGAAGTTCCTGTAAACTCAACTGTGGTGCTTTGTGCAAGTTAGCACAGACCGGGGTGTATTACAACATTGGGGGACGACATCATCTGACTCATGAAGGGAGCAGAAACTCATTGCAGGACTTCAGATGGTGGGAATGAAATGCTAGATGACAAAATGCATGTGGGCTCTACCTAGACGGGCCTAAGATGGCAGGCTTTGAGTGTGAGAATGAGGTGAAAGTGTTTATACAGCTACTTCTGTGGTTCAAGGACTATCGTGGAGAAGGGATGTCTTGGTATTCTATTGCTGTGAAGAGACACTAAGATCAAGGCAACTCCTCTTATAAAGTAAGTGTTTAAATGAGGATCGATAACCGTTTCAGAGGTTTAATCCATTGTCATGGCAGTAAGTATGATGGAACACAGGCAGATAAGGCCTTTGAGAAGGAGCTGAAAAGTTCTACATTTGGATCTGCAGGAAGGGAAGGTGGGAGCAGACTCTGGTTTTGGGTTTCTGAAAACCTTATACCTCATTTCCAGTGACACACTTCCTCCAACAAAGCCATACCTTCTAATCCTTTCAGGCTGACGACTAAGCATCTGAATATGTGAGCCTATGGGGCACATTTTCAACCACCATAAGGTGGGTAGGGGGGATGTAAGAGCTAGAAGACAGGGAGAAAGGCAACAACTCCTATCTCCTGGGCATGATATGGACCTGGTCAGTAGCAAGCCATGCGTGGTGAAGGGACTCATGGATCCCTAGCACATCCTGCAAAACTACAGCTAACTATGTATTCTGGGTGAAGCAGTATCTTTGTCTTCAGATCAGTAAACACTAGTACACCCACCAGTCTCTACTGAATAGCACCACACAGGCAGCCCTCTGTAAACTCACTGGATCACAGACACAAAACATAATATGGGAAAATGATTCATATGGGGGGTTGTTGACAGGAGTGGGAGTGACATAAGAAAGAATGAGGGAAGGGCTAATGATAGTAAAAATGTACCATACACATGTGTGAAATTCTATAAGTACAAATTTAATAATAAAAAGAGCATAGCATTGAGACAAAACAAAAAACAAAACAAAACAAAACAAAACGCTGATTTGATTCCATTATGCCTTAGCTCTGAATCACCTGAAATTTGAAATGAAAATTTGTTTTCTTCATAATTATCCAGTAGTTACCTTGTCAAGGTGATTCTGTCTTTTATGCTATTTGTGGCTTTGGCCATGACTATCTTTCTTTCTCTCTAGCCTCTTTTTCTTCAATGAGTGAAATCATCAGTAGATGACTTAATTGAACAGAAAAAAATACGCAGGAAAAGATTTAGAGTCCTGCAGATGTTTCCAGCTGAACTACCAGCTGGCACTGTGGTTGTTTGTGTGGAGTGGAATCCCAGAAGCCAGTGAAAGGGGACAATCAGTTTTAGCTGACTCAATTTTTTTATTTCCATTTTTCTAACATAGATGAATATGATGTAAATTGTTTGAAAATAAGAGGCTCAGAGCTAAGTACATGATCACACTCTACTAAGAAAAAGAGAAAGGAAAAAAAACCCAAAACTTTCCTGGTGACGTGAGAAATGTCTAGAAATACTGCCTTCCAAAGGTTGTTAAAGTGTACTGGAAACTGTCACCTAATTTGACTGTTGGTGCCATTGTCAGTGCCACAAATAATTACAATATTCTGTTTTTATAATGGGCCTTCTCCACAGAGTTCAAAGCTCTGTGTAAATAAGATAATTGGAGAAAGAGAGATCATTCCACCTCTCCTCTCCTATGTAGCACTTAGTGGCTACTGAGGATGGTCAGTAACACAACACGGTACCAAAACAGAACGTCAGACTTAGAACAACAGAGCTACTGTTTCTTGTAGTTGGTGAGTAGTGAAACGGTAATGTGATGGTTAGATTTTTTGTCAACCTGACACACGCTAGGCTCATCTGGGAAAAGGAAACCCTTATTGAGAAAATGCTTCTATCTGATTGACCTCTAAGCAAATCTGTGGGTCATTTTCTGATGAATGCTTGTAGTGAGAAGGCTCATCCAGCTGTGGATGGATGATAGCAATAGTCTGGGGTTATACAAAAATGCAGGCAGTATTGAGGAGCAGCCCAGCAAGCAGCAGTCTCCCAGGGTCTCTGCTCTAGCTTCCCTCAGCGATACACTGTGACACAGAAGTGTAAGCTTAATAAATCTTTTCCTCCGGGTTGCTTTCGGTCATGAGTTTATCACAATAATTGAAAGAAAACTAGAATAGGTAATGTAAGTAATATCCAATGTTTATCCAGTCCCATGTATATAAATTACTTCATATATGTTATCTAATTCACAGAATGTGACTTATGTATCATTATCAAAGTCACTTTACAGAAAGAGAACCTGGAGATAAAGTTTAAGTATCTTGCCTAAGTGTGCACAATCAGAGCTGTACCTTTAAGTCATTCTTGAGCCCCACAGAACTTCCGTGCTCTTTGCAATATCACGCGATTTGATTCTTTCACCTTTTTAGAATGTCTTTAAGAAACACTGAAAAATGTAAGTGGGAATGGCAGAGAGGCGACATTCCCATTGGCTGTTCTCAAGATCAATATTAGTAAGATAACGTACATTGCATTTACAGGGGACCAATTATTATTCCAGGAGCTGAGGACATTGACACAAGAAGTAAAGCTCTGAGCAAACAAACAACAATGAAAACAAAGCAAACAAAAAAAAATGAGAGAGACAAGATTTCAGTGTCTCCTGCACAGTGATCAATCGAACTAGACAGGGAAGTGGTTTGCTAGAGAAAGTCCATTAGTAGTTCTAAGACAAAATAGAGTTAAAACCCTGACCTCTGTATGAAAAGCACTGATTTATCACTGAATTAATGAGAAGCAGGCCATTTTTATGCAAGCCGTGAGTGCTCGCAATGTACCAAAAAGGGCATGAAAACAGAACCAGCTGAAGACAGAAAGAACCGTTCATCAGGAATGCATGGCCTGGTGTTTCAGTGAGCTCAGGAGAGCCGGAGAAAGTTCCCTCAGCTGCTTGACTATTGCACTTTTGGAGTTGGGCAAAATCGCTAGCAGACTCTGGATTGCCAACATGATGAAAACCTACTTCTCCTTCTTTGGAGCAATGGTGTGCTCTTAGCTTTGAAATTAGCCTAAGGTCTTCGTGACAGCAGTTACTGAGCAGCTCTTTCTCCCACGAGACACTGGCCGTCTGGTGCACCCAGTTTATGACATCCATATGACAACTTAACACATCTCACCACTATCGTGCAGTTTCAGAAACACAGTACTTTCCCTGATTCTATTCAAGGGGAAAGTCTTAGAAGTAAAACTCACTTAGTATTTATGACAAATAAACCAAGAAGCAATGGTCCCCGGACAGAGTAACTCACTGCCACCCAGAAGAGTCAGCGGGACATCCATCCATCCAGCTCATCTGTCACCCATCCACCTTGACATTCCTGCTAAAATATTTATTAAGAAATTTCAGCAATTTGGTATGGCTAAATGCTGTAAGACATAATATCATGAATTCTTCATAAGACAGTCTTCTTTCTTTTATAGTACAAACACCTAGCTACCATAGCCTTTCCAACATAGTAAAGTTATGATAAAATAAACTTGAGGCTTCCACTGAATTGAACAACTATAAGGAAAATCAATGTCCTGGAAGACTAAGGTGAAAATATCGTTAATTGATTTCTAGTTCATATTTTACCAAAAGTGCATTCAGACGATAGAAAGCATATTGTAGTTTAAGGAGGTTTTTTTTTCTTAAATCATTGTTTTTAATGAAGAAGTAGCTGCCAAGGAAGGGCAGAGATGATGTCTAGGATATGCCCTAAATTTAAGGCTGTGTCTCCATAGAAGAAGCAATTAGGAGGGAATACTCCTAATAGCTCTAGGAGTGGGCTTCCAAAGCAGGCTGTGCAAGCCGTGAAGACACTGGATAGCGGAAACACCTGTGGATTTCTCCAGGTCAGATGGCTCCCCTTCCTAGCTAAGGAGAGTGGGTAAAGAATACGGGGGATGGGGGATTAAAGGAGAGTTATTGAGATGATTTAAAGTAATTTTATGTCAGCATTATTCCCAATAAGAAATAAAGTGCAGAAGGAAAGCTTAAATATTCAAGAAGAATTTATTACGGAGTATTCCACTTTCCCAAGAAATGATTAACGTGTTTATTAGACTCTTGGAAAGAGCTAAGAGCTAAGTTATGTATTAAAACACACACGTGCATGCACGTGTGCACATACACACACACACACACACACACACACACACACAATAATTTTATACAAAAGACTTTTGCCTTTTTATTTATTTACTTCATTCTACTTTTCATGTTGTGCTTTCACCAAGAGCATAGTAGGCTCTTTCTCCCACATCTCCTTAAACTTTTCTGTCTGGAGGCACAAAATCGAATTCACTCCTAGGAATTTAATAAATAGTTTAAATTCTCCTTTGTTTTCTCAGAGTGGAATTTATCAGTTTATTATGTTGAAAAGCTATTTACTGCTTTCTCTGTGACCTATAGACTTACATTATTATTATTATTTTCTAATTGTTACTTAGAAAGCACAAGTTACGATTATACAAGAAGCTCCGTATGCGTTTTCTCCACTTTCTAGTTGAGGTATAGCTTCCTGTTTCATGATTTCTGTTACACACGAATTTTTAAGTTTTATTGTATATGAATGCATTTGTTTATATTTAAATGTACATACTGCAATTGGATGTTTTTATTGTGCACAAATGTATTTTCTGTATTTAAGTTCTAGCCCATTGGAAGTGCCTTTTCCCTGTGTTGCCTGTTTTCCCAGTTTATGCCTTTTTCATTTTTCAAATGTTTTTCCTTCCTGATCTGTAATCCTCACGTCACTTTCTTTTCCTGTGTTACTTTTTATCCCCCACAGTTCTTGCATTTCGCCTTATGTTATTATTTTATGGACCTACCTGCCTCATCACCTCCCTTCTGTAATTCATGTTAGCTGTTTAAACATAATATTAATCCTAATCCACGTTTCTGTGGAATTCTACGGATTTCCCGCATTTCTGTATTTCTTTGCTTTATAGAGCTATTTGTAGTGGTTTCGGTGGTTTGTCTTTAATTACCTCTGAATGAACTAAACGTGGGGAACACTGGCCATCTTCAGTATGGTCCCGACTCAGTGCTCCACGACCATTTCCAAATTAGCACAATTTTTAGTCATGACCAATGTCGTGTAAATGAGCTTCTCAAACCTCAGTCCCCCCCCCCATCCACACAGATAGGTTGGCTACAATCACAAGTTTCTCAGTTCCTTTCATCCTGCACGTAATCAAACTCCAGCATTGTCAAATGGCAAAGTGCTTGCTGGTTTTGTGTGGAGGTGTTTGGACGTAAGTGCTTATGGCTGTACCGCTGTCTGAGTGACAGCAGACCGAATTAGACCCAGAGCAATTTCTAGTTTAGAGACAGACAATTTTATATCAAAAGTAGCTAGAGTATTGCTGCTAAGCACGGTCACTGCTCAGCAGATTGTAGCGGAGAAAGAACAGGACAGACCATTTGGGATTTCTGCTTTCCTTTATAGCATTCTAAATCCAAAGCCGTCTCATTGTGTTTTATGGCTAAAGTCACTAAACCTCGGTAATTCAAGAAACTTATCCAGAAACTATGTGTCTGTTTTGTCTCTATCCTTAGGAAACATCTTTTGTTATCCATCATTGGGCCTATAAATTGTGAGGTGACTCTGAAACAAATTGTGGTAGTGATACTAAGAGCTGCATCCCCCAGCAAGCAGTAAAAACTAATTATGATGTGCTGTTCTGTTAACAACATTAACATCTATTAACTGGCATGAGGGTCCTCATGTTGGTTTTGCACTCCCATGCTAAGAGGACAGCAATCTTACAAGAAGGCACTCTTTTCAGGATCCTGAATCTATACTCATTATAAAACAAAGTTGGATTTAACAAAACAAAAAAATCTAAGTAAAATATTATGTTCAGTTATCAGCATAAATTTCTAGGTGCAAGGACCCTGGGAGAAGGAGCTTTACAGCGGAAGTGTTTCTTAAGAGTGCTTCTTGAGGGGAGGGGGATGGGATAGAGCGTTTATGTCCGGGAAACCAGAGAAGGGAATAACATTTGAAATGTAAATTGAAAATCCAAGAAAAAAAAGAGTGCTTCTTGAGTATCTACACAGCCCCAACCCCAGTCTAGATCAACCTCCAAACCGTAGTATTCCATCTATGTGCCTCTCAAGATCCCCAGCCTCATCCTGGTTGAATTATGTACTGCGTGAAACCCTCTGGGTCCCATTGATGACTGGAAATACTCGGAATAAATATTTACTTGTAGGTCAGTAATCCAGATTGAGTAGTGGCTAGCTGGAGATTCACGGAATTCACCTCTGTGTATTTAAGAATGCCAAATCCGAATATCACTAAGAGGACTTGAAGTGCTTCACAAACCTCAGGGAGGCCTGAAGTTAGACATGAAAATCATTTCTGGCTGCTCCAGTGCCTAGAGGACAAATTCCATATTCCAAATGGCATAGAGTTCTTCATGTTTGCCTATGTTTCCAGATTCTTCTACTCTATTTTTCCCATGTTCTCACTATCAAAGGAGACATGTTATATGACATAGTCATTCATGATAATAGTCACAGATATTGTGCTATGCTTTGATTATGCTAGGTACTAAATATGGGATGTCCTCTTTGTATCCTCATTGGAATACCTCATATTCATATGTACACACACACACACACACACACACAGAGAGAGAGAGAGAGAGAGAGAGAGATTCGCACACATGCCTGCATGCACATATGCACCATATTCATCATAGCACACAAATACAAACTCATATAAATCTTTCATGTCCTAGCTCAAAAATGTTTCCCTTGTCATTCTCCCTAACTGTCCACAATTGTGATTTCTCAAAGTAGTCAGAACTTTCTGACACCAAACATCAGGAAGTGGGGGCTGTTTATCCCATTTTACTCTAGAGTCATGCAATTAATAGTTTTCACCAGTATGACACAGTGAAAGCAGCAATGTCTGCCAAACACATCGTTTTCCTTCTGACACTCTTTGAAAGTCACTGCCAACATTTTAAAAACCGGGGCAGAGTGCTGCTGCAAAGGCCACACGAAGAAGAACCAAGGTGCTTATTTGAGGAATCTACCTGGCCCCAGACATATGAGTAAAGGTCTCTTAGTGTATGTGGACGATTCACAACAAATAAGTCCAAGAGACACCACCACAGAAATGCGTAATTATGCCAAGACTTTGTAGCAGTATGCTGAGCAAACAAAAGCCTTCTCTCTCAAACCGCTGGTTAGGGAATGGCTCGATGCAGGAGTATGGCCTCCTGTAGAATACAAGTACAATCAACTGTAACCTCATAAGACACCATCATGATCAATTCTGAAGGAGCACAGAACTGTCCCCTCAAGTTACTTCTAAAACACTTACACTTTACCTTGGTCACAGATTTGTGCCTTTCTCTCCCTCACAAGCCCTTGAGTTCTCTGCAAGCAGTTGTATCCCTGGAACCACACACCAAGTCTCAATACATGGCAGATACTTAAGAAAAAAAGAAAAGCTAAAATCATAGGAAGCTGGAAGACTGGCCTTCGGAAAATTGGTCTTATTTGAGTGTATTCAGTTAGCCATGAGCAGAAGGAACTTTCCCTCCGTGAGAATGACAAGCCTCAAGCCCCAGTGGTGTGGCTCACATGAGGGTAAATTTAGCAGCAGTAATAGATTGGAACTTTTCAGAGTACTAAGATTAAATAGCCTCAGATGAACAGTCTTTCAAAAGCTCTGCCAATCTAACAGCCTAGGGAACTATTTGACTTGGAAACAGCAGAATGTGATTCCATGCAAAATCCTCTAAGACTTGGCTTTGAGTCAAAACGCATTATAAAAATAAAAACATTTGTTTTATTCAACCCCTCTCTAGAGTTTTGTGCAGCGTTATCAAGAGCAAGTCAAATCCACTATGGCCTGGGGCTACCTGTATATTACTGCTTAGGGTCCTCTCAAAGAGCAGATCATCCCGTTAATCATCCTCAGAGCCTGCTTAGAATCTAAGATTCATCTATAGTTTAGCTGGATGAAGCCAACTGTTGACTCTTCAGATAATCCACTGCTGAGCATGAACATAAAGATCCATCTTTAAATGTAATTCAGGGTACATTAGGACCCTCTGCACCACCTTCATCCAGTATCACAACGCCCCATGTCATCGGTGAAGCCACTCTCGGTGCAGAAATGAAACGGGAAGCGAGGTTGATGATGGAACTCGAGGTTTTCTTGGTGATGTTTCTCTTTGTCTCTTTAACCATCAATCTTCAACCTTAGTTTCTTTGTTGGCAATTCCTTTGTTTACTCATAAGCTGTGTGAGATGTAACTATATTCAGAACTAACAGGAGGTTAGATTTAAGAAGCGGGTTTCAAAGTGCCTTATTAAAATACACATTTGTCTTTGTGATTTCAATAGAGGAGCAAATACACCTGGTCCAAGGAAAGAGTCGGGTATCATTTTTAGGGGAAAAAGTTTCCTTTGGAGGGGGTGGGATGGAAGAAAGGGCCCAAGTCTGGGTTAAATTGCGGCCTCTCATCCTGGTCAAGGCTGGATAAGAGACTTCCTTGGAACCAGTTAGAGGGTGAGTACAAACAGGTATTTCAAACATAATGGAGCAAGCTATGCTAGCAAGAGAAAATAAGGTAACTCACCTTCATATCTGCTCACCAGAAGCCCGATGGAAATAATTGGCGACTGAATGAGGAATACAAACCAAATTTTTATAAATTGAACATTTACTGATTTTTGTGACATTCGTGTAGGTGGTGGAGATAGGAAATGAATCAGCCTCGCATCCATTCTTGAAATGGGGTAGACAGTGAATCAACCAACCTCATTACAAGTTAAGAAGCATTTGTATCTGAAGCTCTCCAGCCCCAAGAGTGTATCAGCAAAGAGACTGGATAAATGCAAATTATCATGGTTATCTAGGAGCAGGGAGTCCCAGCCGAGTGCCAGAGAGTGGCAAAAAACATGTGACTGCTTCAAACTTCATATTTATCATTTACGGTTTTGAGGTAGTTGTCTAATATCAATAGAAGATGTTATTCCACAGATAGAAAAATAAATTTTACTAGTGTTGAAGAGATAGCTCAGTTGGTAAAGTCCCTATTGTGCAAACACAAAGACATGCATTTGGATCTCCAGCATCTATAAGACAAAGCTAAGCAGCATAACAGCATCTGCAACTCACACTAGGGGTGATAATGAGGTGGAGAAGTTGAGACAAGGGGATCCTTGAAGCTCATTGGCTAGCTAGCCATGCCAAAATGATGAGTTTTAGGATCAGTGATGCTGCCTCGAGTATAAAGTGGAGAGAGATTGAGGAACACACCAGATGTGGACCACCATCTTCCAATAGCACACATGCACATATGCACACATACACATGCTCACAGAAGCATGTGCATACACTACACTAAACAGATAGTGAGATAGATGGATAAATGGATAGATAGATAGATAGATAGATAGATAGATAGATAGATAGATAGATAGATAGATAGATAGCTTTATTCAACATATTAGTATCACTTTGTCTAAATTGTCAGAATTAAAATATCTGGCTGGGCGGATCTCTCCTCAGCCACAATTCAAATAATCTGTGGTGGGATAACTTGAATCTTAGAATTAGAAACTCTATCGATACTAAGTTATTTGCAAGTTAGAAAAGAAGCTCAAAATTACTTTGTCAAGAGAAGAAATTGCTTTGCTTTCTCAGTTGCTGACCAGTGTGCCCCATCATGTTAATCTCAAGGTCTAAGAAAGTACTCAGAGAGTTTTCAGAGTCATTCATCACTCTGCCCATTTAGTCTCAAAATTGTACGTGCAAAATGGAAAGAACTGAGCTTGAAGTTATGTGATTAAGAATCAAAAAGAATCCAAATTTTTTTTTCTGTGTGTAGAAAAAAAGCATGGAAGACCTATAGTAGGACTGTATTTCAAGCCATTTCTGGGCATTAACAAGCAATCATAGTTTTTCATTGTGACCTATTCACTCTCCCTAGTATCGGGCTGGTAAGATGCCCTCCAGCACCACAGTTGAAACAATGTGTACAACTGTAACAGGAAAGGATCTTGCTTTCCAAGAGAAAACCAGTGTCCTAGATCAGCGAACAATCTGAGACACTTTCTTTGTACATGTCTGAGACACTGTCTCACAATCTGTACATTAATTTGTTGTTTTGATTTTATGAAAAAAATAAGACTATCCTTCTTATAAAGGAAACACATCCTCCAAGGCTTAGAAAATAAAAGGTTTCTCCCTTCCTGGATACTTAGAGGTTTTGTTATTTTTTTTCCTCCGAAGTTGCATATTTGAACCATATGTGACCATAAGTGGAACATGTTAGTTTTGATTGTGCCAGAGTTCCTAGGGGGCTCCCCAAATCGGAGGATGTGGCTGGTCACCCTAATTTTTGAGACCCAAATGCCTTTGCTTCTGGCCGGAATCCAGAACAGAATGTAGCAACTGTTTCCCCATAATTTCTTCCATTCCATCCATAATCATCTCCCTTCATCCCAGAAGCTAGTTTAGCTCACCCTGTGGTAGCTTAATCAGTCAATTTTCCAGAGTAGAAGGGGGAGGGAAATGATTGACATGAGGAAGAAGAAGTTACAAGGGAAAGATACAATTGTGTGTCAGACAACATGGCTGCTGGCCCAGTTCCAACATTAGCAATCATTTTCCTCTCTATTTCCCTTGTCTATTAAGTAGTACTTTGGACTAGATTATTTCTAAGATATTTATGTTTAACATTCAACGATTCTGTTAAATTCTTGTGTTATGAACTAAAGTACAAAAAGTTGAATTCAAATTATTTCCATATATGCAGATTGCCACAAAGTAACCATAAATGGAAATCAACACCACGAGAATTTGAACCCAGGCTCTGGAATCTGTCAAATTGGCAGCATCTTCTCTGAAGGCAGGCTTTCCAGTAAGTTGGTATAGCAGAACTGGTGTATCTGTCAGAGAATTCCAGAACAAAGAATCAGGAAGTTATCTAAATACTCATGCACTCACCCATTTGGCTCCAGTGTGGATGCAAAACCTTAAGTCCGTAGATCCCAATGGCAGAACAGAAAGGGGTAGGAGCTGATGTTACTCACCTGACCCACAATCCCATCTTCTCCTCTTTCTCTTCTTCCAGTTTGGTGGAAAGGCTGCTGACTTTGTCAATGTTAGCATCCCCCACTATACAGAAGCTGTTCTTAAAATCTTGACCCAATCTACTAGTTAGCATCTGATTGAACAACCAAATGATCAAAGATTAACCATCATCAGGCTATAAGTACTTTCCCTTTTCAATGCAAGTGCATTCGGGATGAAACAAAATGGAGTTAACTCTAAAATTTGGCAGAGCTGAGCACATATTCTCTGCTGATGCGTGTTAATAGAATGCTTCTTTCATTACTTGCATTTGTCGGCATGTCGTTTTACAAGACAGGCCAACTGATGATTAGGTAGGCTGCTTTCCAAACCTCTTATGCTCAAGAATATTTAGGGCTTATAGCACCTGTATATCCTCCTTTATGTACCTTCTAATACAAAACCCTCAAGTTGTTTTTTTTTTTTTCAGTTAAATGTGCATAAGCACATGGACTCTTGGAACTTGTTTAAATTCATGTTTGATGCCCTGATGCCTCCTACTTTAATTTTGAAATTTTCAGCATATCATTTTTAATAATGGGTAGATTGCTACTTCAAATGAATGAATTTTAAATTTGCTTAGGAGTGTCATTACTGCACTTTTGACATAATATTCTGAATTTAGCACTCTGATAGTTCTGACCCGTGACTGTCTCCTCTCTGAAGAAGCATGAAAAATAATCTATCACCTTCAGAGAGATGTTTCTTACTCCACAAGAAAATCTCTACATATGTGTAAACAGCTTCCAGGTGACGTGAATTGCTACCTCTGTCTTTCTAATAACCACCACCGTTCTAGGCTTGTCTTTTAAATAAACTTAACCCCAGTCATTTGGTTTTATCAAAGAAGACATAGGAGCCAGATGCTGGGGTAAAAGGCTGCTAGCTCAGAGGGGTAGAATAAGCACCTAGCTGAGCTTCTTATTCCACTCACGTACCAGAAGAAAAAGGCTCCTTTTCCTTCTCCACACTGACTTAAAGCTGCCTTAAATAGCCTTCAACCCAAGTCCCTCCCTTCTGTTGACTTATGTTCATTCTCTGTCAGCTGGTTCCTTGCTCTGCCTCTTGACCTAGGGTTGATTTTATTTAGCTAGTGGACTGAAGGTGTGTGTATGGCTGATCCATACCCAAGGGCTTGTTTGGAGTAAACAGAAAGCTCTAAGATCAAAAGCCGAGCCACAATTAGAAACAAATTCTCACAGTTCATAATCTCGGGGTTCACAATGTGATCAAATATCCTGCAACATAGGCTCAAGAAACAATGGGGTATTTAGTCAATAGATGGAATTTATATAAAGATATTAGACTGTGCAGCACAATTCTATTTAAATAGCTTAGACAAGTCACTTTTAAACAATGTAGTTAGGCTTTGCAAGATATTTTATAATTATATATATATGATATATAGAGATATAAATATAGATATAGATATATCCATGCTTTTGAATAAATACACCTTGGCTACCCTTTCACAATGACAATAATGAAAACAAGAACCATGTTAATAATGGGAAAATTTATTGTTCATACAAACTTGATACTAAACATTGGAAGGAAAGTCGTGGGATTGACAATGATGTCTATTTGACTTAGACATCAAGAAGATCATATCTTCTGTAAAGGAACATCATCTCCCCTCATCTCCATCCATCTATTCCCACACTCCATCCTTCCTTCTCCAAGCACATTTTATAAAGAGGAAGTAAAGTTGGAGGCACCCACGTTCTGTGGCAAAAATATAAGGTTTATTGAGGGCATGGGCCGGGGACATTTAAAGGGAGGGAATATAAGAGAGAGGAATGCAGGAGGTAGAAAGTAAAGAGAGGGTAGCCTTCAGGAGCCCCTCTCTGACCCACAGTTCCTTAGATAACTTCCTATTTCCTTACTGGTAAAAACATTTCCACAAGTGAAGGCATTTCCTTTTCTTGCCAAACTCAATTTAGTGTGAAGATAAGAATATGTGTAGGAGCACTCAGAGCATCTTGATCCATAACGGCCAAATACTGGAAACCCCAGAGAATTGAATGGTTAGGTAAAATTGTATGTATAGCACGTATATACATGGTGAGATACAACAAACTGATGGCAGACACAATAACGTATATCCAGGAAATGATGCTAAGTAAAGAGTGTGAAACGTAAGGTCCACATGTTGTATGGTTCCATTCATGTGGTGCTCTTTAGGTAACAGAGTACTAAGCTAACATTAGGCTTTGTGACTTTCAAAGGTCAGGGGAAGAGAAGAACATATCTAGGAAAGAATACTCAAGCTCCCTGAAACTACACCTTCTATTTTCATTGATATGCATGTCCTAGCTATAATCAGACCTTGTGTTTTAAGGTGAGGACAACTTGCTCTATGTGAGCTACCATAATGTCAAAGTAAAAATGTTTGACCTCAATATTGGTTTGCATGGTTTATGAGCCCATTTCTGTGTAGCTCATATATATATATGCATAAATCAATTTGGGAAAAAGTACATCTTTGTTTTTTCCTGAAATGTTCTACTAGATACTTTGAGTTCTTTTATTCCTTGCTACTTTGCTGTATTTGCTATGATTATAATATATACTTTTAATGGTTTAGTGGGTCTTAATTTTAGTTATGAGTACACATTTTGAGTACCCATTTATTTACTTCAGGGAGTTAAATACCCCACCAAAATGATTTCAGACACAGAGGAAAAGTTTTTCATTTTTAATCTTTGATTAATTTGCTTACCGAAGACAAGATGCCTGCAGACAAGAAAAAAGGAAGAACAAGAGAAAGACTGAAAAAAAGAAAGAAAGAAGAAAAGAAAAAGTGAAAAATCATTATATTTTCTTCACATATTTTTCAGCTTCTCAGCTCCTCACTAAAACCCAAGTGTACTTCATTCACTTGTGGCCACAGTTAGAACTTAAATCTAACATGCAGTACTATTAATTATCTTCTGTATTCAAATTTGGTATTGAGTCACCATGCAAAAACTCAATGTGTGTGTGTGTGTGTGTGTGTGTGTGTGTGTGTGTGTGTGTGTGTGTGATGAGAGAAAGTTATGGTTTTCATGGTTTCATGGTTTTCTCTGTTTACCTTCTGCTGCACTGGTTTCCCAAAAGCAGACAAGGGGGAACTTGTGAAACAAAACCCAAAGGGTTGTGAGTAGCTCTCAGTGCTCTTCACTTCCTTGATAACAGCAATGACCTATTCCAAGCAGTCTCTTATACTAATAGTGTGCCGTCAAAGAAAAAGATATTGGTACCTATCAGAGGGGGACCCTCCTCACCCTAGTACTGGGTCATCGCACCTATGTGATCACCTTAGCTTAGCAGCAGTACACACTTAAGCAAAAGACCCCTGCCACACGGCTTCCTTATGCTGGTGAAGACAAAATCAACCTTCCTGAGTTATTTAATGTCAGTCTTCCAGAACCTATAAAGTATCGGTCAAGTAAGGTTGAAGTGGGACTGTTTAAAAATAGTAGCATATACACGGAACTCTAATTTGTATGCCCCTCTTAGTTTCCCAGCCCTATCCTTAGCAATGCTATTTAGAGCTAGAGGAGGTAACTGGCTGCAGGACCACGGCACGAATTATCTTTCTTAAATACTGACAGACAAAGGATGTAGTTCCAAGACATGGTCTTTAGGAGATTGGGGTCATCCCACTTGTTTCTTTTTAAATTAGGACTAGAGAGGAGACATTCCATTTAACTTAACATTATGATTGATGTTGTTTATATCACTTGCTAATACGTTGAATGGAAGAGTGTTTAAATAGGTAAGTAGGAGACTGTGTGGTCAGGAAAACAGTGAAGAAGGAGAACCATTTGGTGCAGTGACTTTAAAATTATTCTGTCCTAATGCCAATTCTCTTAGTAATTTATCGTTACATGACAAAACATGTTTTGCTCAAATTGAGCAACGTGAAAGAGATATATGCATTTTTACACATGACTAAGAATCCAAGAGGTAAACACTTCTGGCTAGGGTCTGCCATGAGGTTGTAATCATGACGTTGGCTTGGGTTTGCATTATCTGAGAGTTGAATGAGCAAGAAAGTCACCTCCATGATGACTCACCGAGTTGGCAGTAAAACTTTTCACCATATGAACCTCTTCATAAAGCTATTCAGAGCATGGCAGCTGGCTTTCTTCAGAGCCATCATAAATGTAAGAAGAGCGAGGGAGAAAGGCAAGGGCAGGGGAAAGGAGAGACATTAGGTCATTACTTTTGGCACATCTGTCTATCTGTCAGACAGACCTCCTCTGGTACAATGTGGGTGGATTGAACGAGAGCAGGCAGTGCTGATGGGTTCATCTTGGACACAGGTCAGGACAACCGTTATTTATACAGCTAAACTCTCTTATATAGCTAAATTCAATGACACTAAAGAAGAAATGAACTCATCCTAACAATATCACAAACTTTTCAAGATGAAGCTATTCACTTAAATAGCACTATGCCGATCAAGAAATTAAATTTGTAATGAAAATATCACAAAAGGATGTATATTGGCCCATATAGTTTCACTGAAGAATCTTATCAACCATTTAAAAAACTAAAGTCGATTTTATATAGTCTCTCTCCGTGTGATTTCTATGAGATTAGAATTATCCTGATACTTAAGCCAGAAAAGAAAATACCAGAAAAACAAAACAATAGATGAATATCCCTCGCTAATTTAGATGTAAATGTCTACAATAAAATTTAGCAAATTGAGTACAGCAATGTACAAAATGAATTCCACCCCATGACTAACTGAGCTTTCTTTCACACATGCAGGACTAATTCAGCATTCAGAAACAATCATATAAAACGCCACATCAGCAAGCTAACAAAGAGAAAACATGATCATATCAGTCAACACAGGAAAAAGGCATTTGGTAAAAACCAATACTACTCACTCGGGGTTTTAAAAAAGAAGTCTCAGAAAAATAAGACTAGAAGTAAACTTTTTCGATTTACTAAGAGGCATCCTTAAAGATCCCATAAACATTGTAACATGATGATAAGTGGTTTTCCTGCTGTGTTTGTTCTCTAACATTAGGAACGTGAAAAGGATGTTTAAGAATTTTCTTTTTAAGAATTTTAATCAACAAAGTTCCAGAATTTTTAAAGAAGGCAAAAAAGATTGTAAGTTCGATAAGGAAAAAAACAGATATATTTGTAGATAAGATTGTCTCACAGAAAATTCCAAAGAATCTTATCCAAACAAAAAGAAAACCTTTGTTTCTCCCTTTTCAAATACATAGATAGATAGATAGATAGATAGATAGATAGATAGATAGATAGATAGATAGATGATAGATAGATATACATATGTACATACCGACATCTTTCACATATACATATGCATATTGATACATACATATATTTACATATCACACACATACTCCTTTTTCTAACTACAGATTCAAATTCAGAGTAGACAAAATTATAAAATGTCTGATTATCAGAACTAGTGAAAGATTAAAATAATCTTGCTTATGTGAAATAAGTCAAGAAGAATCTAAGTGGCAGAAATCGAAAGCCAGGAACCAAGTCCCTGTTGTGAGTCCCAGGGTCTAACCATTTGCTGGAAGAAAGAACTCTCTACTCTTGAACCCACAGCTCCCGCCAATTGAAGAGAACTGTGCATCTCATTTCCTGTACATTTATGAAAGATTTGTTTTATTTGTGTGTGTGTGTGTGTGTGTGTGTGTATACACACATACACCTGCATGCCCAGTGCCTTTGTATGTGTTCATACATATTCCTACAAGTACCCTCAGAGGCCAGAAGAGGGCATCAGATGACCTGGAGCTGAATCATAGGTCCTTGCAAACTACTTGATGTGAGCGCTGAGAACCAAGCTCTGATCCTGTGAAGGAGCAGGAAGTTTCTAACCACTGAGCTGTTCTATTCCATATTCATCTTGAGTTGATATCTGTGGACCTTTAATGAATGTTCCATGTAGGGTGAGGTGACAGAGTGATCACTGTTGTTAATGTCATAAAACCCAGACCCCTAGGAAGAAGGAGCTCAAAGCAGCTCTAGAAAGCCTACCAATGATGCCTGATCCATTCTACTCCAGCTAGAATTCTCTCTATATCAGAAAATATGTTTCCCTTCTGGAGTATCAGGAGCCCCACACACTGGAAGCCAAACTGAAACACAGTTTGTATTGCATAGAATCTGGTAAAAGACACAGTGGCCAATATCCCTTGCCTCTGGAAATCAAAAGGGCTGCAGCCTTGATCCTGTGAGCACAAGTGTTACACGGATAGTCCAGTCAATCCCTGTAAATCTGAACGCAGTAAGATGGCCTTAGCAATTACTTAGCCTGAGTGGAGAGTAACCTAGCACTGGGTGAGCTTGGCTCTGTTCTCACTTGGCTTCCATATAAATCTAGTCTCTTCATCGTAAGACACCAAAAAATGTACAGGATTAGGACTGGGGATTAGGAATGTCAGCATATATTTCATCTGCTTTTAAAAAGTCTCTGTAAAGGGGTCGCCCACAGTCTTGTCCATTCTACTTCCACGAATCAAGATAAGAGCCTCTTCAGTGTTTATAATAAATGAAAATGCACAGACCATTAGAGGACTGTGGTGTTTTGACTGATAGTGTTTTGAGACATGATGGGTTTGCCTGACTGACAATTCACAGTGTGAAGCAATTTGGGTCCATGAGAAAGCTTGTCACTTTACTTTTTGCTTTATTGGTTAAAAAGTCATCTTAACCCCTCTAACCCTCAATGATTCATCTCTGAAACATAGATGGTATTATCTTTCCTATTTATGGTAAATTGATTGGTGATTCATCAGTCAATGTGTGTTCCTGTCAACTTTAGACTAAAAATAACATTCTAGGCTAGCTGGATGACTCGGTGGGTAAAAGTGGTTGTTTTTCAAATTATAGAAAGTGATAATTAAGTCTCACAAGTTGTCCTCTGACCTCCACTAATAAGCTATGGTGGCACCTGCATGAATACAGATACACACACACACACACACACACACACACACACACACACACACAAATATACCCATACACACACATGTTGGAGGAGAAGGGGTGTACATACATAATAAATCATAAATATAAATGTAAATTCTAAATGTTTCTTATTTAATTAAAAAAGTGTTACATCATTCCCCTCTTTTCCCTCCCTACAACCCTTCCCCATCCCCCCCCTCCATCTCTCTCTCAAATGCCTTCTCTTCTTTCTTTTGAAATTAAAATCAAATCTGCTTTCTTCATGCACTCAAAGAACATCTTGAGCAGGCAGTACCACCCAGTATCCCAAGTACCACATGGTAAAGTCTTCTGTTTTGTCATCTGCCATTTCCACCCATCTCTCACTCTCCACAAGGCACTGTCAGGGACTCAGGCTGGACTCTGGCTATATGTCTTCACCCTATAACTTTGTTTATCGCACTGGTAGACCAAACACACATTCTGTATGTGCGTGTTCAGATTTCTTCCACAACCTAGAATGTCTCCTCTGGGATTCCCCAGAAGCAGATCTGTGCCATGGACCTGTCTTGTAACATTATCCATCTTTCCGCCCCCTCTTTTCTGTATTGTTTCCTTGGGGAAAGTGATGATGCATTCTGTTTGGTTATTTTCTGCTTATGTTTAAGTTTTTATGTAGTTTTTTATAACATAAAAGCTGGGCCTTTGAACATAATAAATACTTGATTGATTTATTTTCCCTGTGCACATGTAGATGTGTGTGTGTGTGTGTGTGTGTGTGTGTGTGTGTGCACATGACCATGGGCACAGCTCTCACTGAAGCTGATTGAACTAGACAGAGGGCTATGACAAACAACAGGGGTCCTCCTGTCTGCATATGTGCAGCACTGGGAGATATGGCTAACACACCACCACACCTGCTTGTTAGGTGGCTGCTGGACATATGGATGCAAATCTTTAGCCACTGAGATTTCCCCCCAGCCCAATAAATGCTTTTAAACAATTGAATGACTGAGCAATGCTGTACTTCTATTCAAAGCCATATAATTTTAAGACCTGCTATCTACCCTCCATCTTTCTGAAAGATGCCTTTAAACAGTTTTTCTCTAGAAATTTTCTGAAGAAGCACATGTTTTCAAAGAAACAACGATGTTATGAGGCTCAAGAGAGGCTGTTTAAGGTGGAAACCTAGTTCAGCAAGCTTTCCTTCGAAGCTCACATCATTCCCTTGCATTCCTTTCAATAGCTATAAAGAAACCTTTAGAGTGGGAAACCTTTACTTGCATGCACTCATGCCAGCCTCTACTTGCTCAGGGACTCACAGTGCTTCAGCCTGAAGACACAGTCACATGTGATAGGATACTTATATCACCTAGGAAAACCTAGCAAGGAGGAGGTCTGAGAGGGTAAAGACGCTTCTATGATCTCTCAACACTTCATTCAAACATCTATGGGTATCAATAAAAACAGCATTGTGGATTTAATCAGAGAACCCAAGATTCTGCTCCCTGTCTTCTCCTGAATACTCCTCTGCCAATCTAGACTGTCTGACGCCATTACCAGATCTTTTACACAGACCTGCAGATCACTTACGAACCGGATTTTCTCATAGCTGCTGCTGCAGAAGCCATTCCCAGCTGCAGTAGCAATAGCAGCAGCAGCAGCAGCAATAATAATAATAATAATAATAATAATAATAATAATAATAATAGCTATGTCTATGTCCAGGCACACACTGAAAAGCAATGCAAGCTCATAAGAGCATTTCTATTTTGTAAGGACATGTTATTTTAATTGATTCATGAGCCATACTTATCTAATCAAGTGAAAACATTCATAATGGACACATTAAAAATATGGAAGCACCGTAGACCCAATCTGTACAAAGGAAGTGACCAGAACTAGCATTCAATAGAACAAAGCACACTTCAAGTCCAAGAGTGCTCAAGGGGTCACCTTAACCTTGGAACTTAGGGAAAGGTCACTCCAGAGGAACAAATTACCTCTCCTGAAGATAAGAAAAAAGTCATTAATAAAGACTTCAGAGAGATGTCTTCACACAGTTAGATCTGAATATTTTACACAAGAAGTTTGGATTTGGCAGACATTATGGCTGCAAAGTAGTCCTCAAAGTTGCACATGGAGAGCACTTTGAACAAAATTTTAATTCTCTGCAATATTTATACTGAAAGAAATTTATCACTCACATCATTTCAGTGGATTAAAATAAAATTTTGAACAATTTGTGGTGATTTAATTCAGAATAGATAAATGATCAAGATAATTAAATTATTTTACTGTTCACTACAGAACATTGTTTTCAGAAAAGATTATATATATACATATATATACATAATACACACACACACACACACACACACACACACACACATATATATATATATATATATATATATATATAAACTGTAGTGAAAAAATAGGGATTGTTTAGAAACAGAGACTGAAGTTTGAGGTATTCGGATCAAATATACTTTCCTTGTGAAGTAAGTGGGGACTTAACTTAGTGTGTAAAACTGGGCCCGGGATAGGGAGGACTTCCTCACATATGTTCCTCACTCTGTTCTTCCTCACCTGAAACTCCCTTGATCCATTTGCACTTTTGTGACTTCAGCCAGTGACAGAGTAATCTCTTCGTGACCTCACTCTCAGGGAGCATCCTCAAGTGCCAAGCTTGCATTCCAGTATACTTACATTATCCTGTACACACCATCTAGATCACAGAACTGCCATTTCGAGATGTGGCTGCTCTGAAAGATCAGAGACGGCAGCCTGGGAAAAATCAGGGAAAAACTGATCTCCCCTACTTTGAAGGTTGGCATGCTCAGATCAATCCCAGCTGAGGAGAAAAAGGAAGCACATCCCTCCTTCCCCTTCCTTCCCCTTGCAATGGCAAGAGACATTGGCAGAGACTGTTTCATGGCACACAGACTAGACCAGACCAAATCACACAGTGTGGGGGACCTCCACTGCTATGCTCTGGAAACAAAATTCAGAAAACTATTCTCTAGAAAACTATTTTCTGGAATCACATGAAGGCTCTCCCTTTCAGCCACCACCCCCAACTGTGCTATATATGCAAAGTAGCTATTTCTCCTAATGTAGCTCTCCTCTGGGCTTTAATGAATCCACCATGCTGCCTCTGGTATGAGACTGTAGCTCTTCAAACATTCACACGATGCTCTCCCATGTCATGGCTGATCGAGTCCATAAGGATCACAAAGATCTCTCTCTCTCTCTCTCTCTCTCTCTCTCTCTCTCTCTCTCTCTCTCTCCAATCAAAGGGCAATTTCCTACTAGATCCTTTCCTGCTTGTGTGGCATACAACCCGTTCTCTGATCTATCACTTCACAGCTAAATACCGTGGATTTGAAATATGTAAAAGAAAAGAAAATCAGACCTGAAGTGCACTGGTGATCATTTTCCCTGAAAGTGGAGTTCATTTGGGTGGTTTTCATTTCTAAGATTCCAGTTGGCTCTGGAAGGGATGTGAGAGCACAGATGTCATCTCCCTCTATGCCAGAAGTGACACTGTGGTGAAGAAGATCAGGTGACTTTTGGTGACTAGCCAGATACATGGAGAAGGGTTAGTATGCAACTTTCACTGTTCGCTACTAGGAGTTCTGTGAGAAAACAATCATCATTCAAAGTTAACCTTAAGCACACCTAAGTGCTGCTAACCCTCAGCTCTCCCACACCTCAGTGCTTCTACATCTTCTGCAGTTTGCACAGGGCATTAAAAGCACCTGCTTTCAATTTGCAAACCAGCACTAAATGGAAATGCATCATTTGGGTGGGCTAAATCTCCAAATGCATTTGTGATCCCAAGAACATATTACTGACTGACCAGTTTAAGTTAATACAAAACTCTTGTGTAGGTATTAAGACTAACTGAATGCTGCTTATACTCATAAAAGACATAAGATAGAACATAATTCATAAATTTGGACATAAAATATGTAACAAAATCATTCCTAGGGTAAAGAAAAGAACAAATCATTGTATGTATATTTATGTGTGCATATATGAATATATATGAATCTGTATAGATATACATGGAGAGAGAAGAGCAGAGACAAACACACAAACTCACAAATTAAGAGAGAGAGAATCTTATACCTTATTATTTTACTACTCAGTCAAGTATCAAATTCTAAATGGATTAATAATTTAATATCTAAGTGTTAAGGAAAAATAGCAAAAAAGCAGTGACATGCCACAAAAGTGTACAAAATATAAATAAAGACAATATATTGAAACATAAAAAAGGCAACTTCTCTTAATAGCCCACTAGGTACAATTATTGTTGCCGCAATATGCATAGATGTGGGGGCCATCCGCTGGAGCAGGAGAAGCCTACCAGTTTCTTTATCTTCAATAAAGAATGATAAACCCTGGCCCAGCAACTTTCTACTGACATGGCTCCTTGGTATGTAGTGCGGCCTAAAGACCACCTACTACTATGTGTATTCAGGGATTCTGGCCAATATTGTGAAGGTCTTAGACAGGTAACCAGAGCTGCTGTGAGTCATGACTGCAAGAGCCATGCCACATCCAGAAGTCACCATTCCATAGTAGTCCTCTTCGTGACGGTGGGAGGATTAATCCAGTTTCTGTTTAAGGATGATATCTCAGTCTCTTCACCTAGCACTTCAACCAATCCTGCTCCTCTGACTATTGTCTACTGCAAAAACCTTTTTGGAACAAGATTGAGAGCAAATCTAAACACAAAATATTTATAACGTAATTTGATAGCACGGCCATCTCATTAAGAAACCACAGCAAGTTTTACCCTAGGGTCTATGACCTTCCTAGCTGTAGGCTTTTGACCAAGATTACTGAACCAGACACAAAACTCCCTCCTGTGAAGCAAACCTCAAATCCAACCACAGAGTAATTTGTTTTATCACTGTAGTCAGGTCATGTATGCAGCTTTAGAAAACCCCAACCCCTATATTTTCTGTTTTTCTGGGACTCATAGGATGTGTGGTCATGGTGTCCCAACTAACATCAACATAGTATGGTCCTAGCAGGATACCACCAAAGTTCATTGGAAGTTACATGCCAGGGAGTTAGGTCAGAAATTTATAAGGCAGTTGAATTGTTTTTCTTTCATACTTGGGACTCAGTGTGGCTAGCTAAAAGAATCATGAGACTGAACATGTCTATTCAATGGTGGGCAGGGACTGCTCCAAAACCTGTACCCCTAGCTTTGTCCTCAATACAACCCTGTAGAGTTTGTACTATACCCTCAGTGTGAGTGTAATGGTCAACCCAGAATTCTTAAATGCCGCTGTGTTTTGTCCCATTGCAGCCATGGGAATGCCTGGAGCTGACTTCATGCTGTAGGGACTCTTCTTCTCAGCTGCCTTGTGCTAGTAAGCAGAGAAACCAACCACATTATACCAGATCTTGTCCCAAAGCATAGGACTGGCCAATCTCTTGATAAGCAATAGAAAAAAGGGGTATGTTAGGGTTTGAATGAGAATGGTCTCCATAGGCCCATATATTTGAACGTTTAGTCACTAGTTGGTAGAACTCTTTGGGAAAGCTTAGGAAGTGTGGCCTTGTTGGAAATGGTGTGTCAGTGAGGCAGGACTCTGAGGTTTCAAAAGCCCATGTCTTTCCCAGTTAGCTCACTCTGCTTTGGGTTGATGTCTCAAGACGTGAGCTCTCAAATAGTGCTCCAGGAGAATGCCTGCTTGCCTGTCTCTCCTCTCTGCCATCATTGTCAGAGGATCAAGCCCTTAAAACTGTAATCCCAAATTAAATGCTTTTTAAAGGTAAGTTGTCTTAGTTACAGTATTTTTATATCAACAGCAAAACGGCTAAAGCAGAGTGATTATACCCTAGCCTTTTTTCCTTTCGAGTGGGGCATAGCCCAAGAAAACACAGAAAAGGTATAAATTGGGAGAGGGATACAAAATTCTCCCTTTCTCGGTACCCTCTCATTTTCTCTTGTGTGATATACCTTTGAATATTCTGAAGGTGACACTTTTCCTTTGGCTTTCCAGTTCCATTTATTATGTATGTGTACGAAGTTATGTATCCTTTGTGAGTACAAATGCATGTGGAGGCCAAAGGTTTATCTCAAATATCCTCCTAGATTGTCCTTCACCTTACACATTGAAGGAGGGTCTCTGGCTGAACTCGGAGCATGCAATTCATCTTGTCTAGTCATCCAGTTAGTCAACTTGTTCCAGGTATCCTGTCTGAAACGTTTTTGTGTTGAGATTACAACCTGGCCACTACAGCTGCCTAGAATTCATGTTGGCTCTGAAGGCTCACACTCAGGTCTCTGTGCCTTTGTGGCTAGCACTTTACCCACAAGAGAGCCATCTCCCCAACCCTATGTGGCCCAATTTTCTATCTCAGAATTATGCTTTGTTTGTCAAATTTTAAAACATTTTAGGTTTTGCCATCTCTTTTCTAATCTCGTTGCTTTCATTAGAGTTGTGGGTATAATAATTAATTCTAAGTATTCAATTTATTTAATTTCTTTCTTATATAATCCATTGTTATTTGTTATGCATGCACAAACATACACACACACACACACACACAGAGAGAGAGAGAGAGAGAGAGAGAGAGAGAGAGAGAGAATAAAATATTACTTTAAATTGGCTTCAGAATCATAGTATTCAAATGATCCATGAACTAAATGGGATAAACATTCCTTCTAATGGCACAATGCTGTGTGTGTGTATGAGAGAGAGAGAGAAAGAAAAGGAGAGAGAGAGAGAGAGAGAGAGAGAGAGAGAGAGAGAGAGAGAGAGAGATGGCTGTCTGGATTTTTGGCTCAACAACAGGCTCCTGCTATAGCTGTCTTGTGATAGAATTAAAGACAAAAGTTATTGGGTTTTGGTCCAGAGAACCAAGGAAGAAACAAGGTACAGTTAGGGAGGTAGAGGGAGAATGTGCACTTCCAGATGAGCATGCAAGAAAAATTTCCAAGATTATGGGTAAAGTGACTCAAAAAAAAATAAAAGCCAATAAAACAAAAGCCATTTCAAACAAAGATTCATTTCATAACTTGATGAATGGAATGGGAAAAAAATGGATTGACGTTAAAATCTTTAAGAGTCTTTTGAAGTATAAACAATGGGAGAGATTCATAAAAATACAATAGTAATATGAACAAAACAAGCGGGTCGTGAATCCTGGCAGACACTGACAGGCATTCAGTGCAGGGAACAAAGGATAAAAGAGAAGGCAGTGAAAGCAGGCCATGATATTGAGCAAGCAAACCATAGGGTATATCTGTTATAGCATGCAGTACCCATGGCTAATTGTCTGACATAAGCACTTATTTCATATCATAAATGAGTGAAAGCACATGTTTTTTTAAAGCAAATCTACAGAAAGAAAATTTAGATGAATAGATTTAAGCTTCCAGAGCATAAAACGATTTCTTGCACCGAATACAAAAAGCCCAAAACGAAGAAAAATACTGATAAACCCCAAACCACAGCTTATCTTGTATGTGTAGGAAAGCCTTCAAAGTAGACTAAAGGTTACTGAAAGAAGATGGTGTTAGATCATGGGTCCTCTGGCTTGGTGTAAGTATGCCTTGGTCCACCCAAAACAAAAGACAAAAAAATGATAAAGTAAGCATCAAACGATCTAGTATAAAGTACGCCAACTGTTCCCATGAGTCATTTGTGATTTGTAACAAACTGAAGTGGAAAACTGGGTGGTGGGACACACATAGAACCATGGGTTTAGTTATGCAAATGGTATGGAAATTCAAATAGCAGAGTCCACTTCCAAATCTGCCAGGTTCATAAAAGACCAAATTTGGGTCAAAACAGTGGAGGTGTGGGAGATCTCATTTAATAAAGGTATAAAATTTCAAAACCATTAAGAACAATGATGACCCTCCAAAATGACCATGGCATGTAATCTATCCACCTCAGTGAGACTGTGAACATGTGCATTGGCCCTAGAGCAGGGCTGTCTGAGGGTGTCCAGTGTGATAGTGTAGTAACCATGGAAATGATTGTAATGTTAAGTGGGTTGTAGTGGTACATACATAAATAGAGCGGATTGGGTGTGTTCATGTAATAACCTGTCCTGAAGTTTGAAAGGCATAAACCACTCACGAATTATCAAGAACTTATTGATACTGAACGACAAAGCAATTCCCCACTTTACATGCATTGTGTTTTATTTAAATGACATAAGCAAACCACAGGCTTCTGTTCATCTTTAGGAACTATTTTGTATGCATTAAATTATTTTTAAGTAAATACTTGTAACTTAATACGCAGCAGACTCCATTAATGGTTAGCTCTAGAGGGGCAGTGATGCAATAAGAAAGGTTGCTATGGGATCTTGGCTCATCTGTTGCCGTTGCTTGGTCTCTAAGTCCTGCAGTGTGAAATGTCATCATTCTGTTCTGATGGTGGGTAAACAGGTATTGGTCAATTCGCCTGTATTCTCCTAATAACTTTCCCTTTGGATTAGGGGGGGATGAGAGAGTGTTTAACCTCCCATAACAGAGCTACAATGAGGGATACTGCTATTCCAGAATCCAGTAATGTAAGGGTGACTTTAAGATTTGAGTGTGCATTAGGAGATCATCCAGTGCATTCTGAAGTACCCCAATCATCTTAGAATTAATGAATGAGAGGGAGCACTTGAATTTCAGCGAAGATGGCAAAAGCGACAGTTCATATGCTGGCAATAATGAGATAATTTGCTAAGCAGGACCTCTCTCTACCTCAATTGATGCATAAAATAATACAAGATATCAATCATATTTTATTGCCCACATTGTGCAAACAAAAGTTAATATAAAATAAGTGGTAAATAAATGTTCCTTTTCTTTTTATCTTTTCTTCCTTCCTTCCTTTTTCTTTCTTCCTTCCTTTCTCTCTTTTTTGTTTCTAGACTTTTTCCAAAAGGTTCTCAGGGTTGTTAACCTCTTCCCACATTCCCTTCCCTACCCTGTGCAGTAAGAATTTGAATCCAGGATGCTCTTACTTAAGTTCCTTACTACCATCAGAATGTCAAAATGCTTAACACTGCAGACATGGATTTAAGGCACCCCTAGGATAGGTCTTGGGATTATCCAGAGTCCCTGGTGACAAAACAGGTACTTAAAAGTGCACTGTGGATTATGATTCTTAGTTTCCTGATGTCTGGTTTTAATGGCATTAATGTAACCCGATCTAGGGTATAATACAAAAGCGTAAAGAAAACTGACAAAACGCTGGGAGGGTGCCAGTGTACGAAAAGAGACAGGCACAAAGCCAAGTTCCTGAGATGCCCAATGATTATGGGTGCATATTCCACTAACAGGTCAATGATCCCAATGGTCCAGGTTTTCAAAGGACGACTCCTGTGGTCTGAAATACTTGGAAAATATACCAGAATCTTCGGCAGTCAGATCCTTCCCACACAATTCACTGTTATATACTCTCTCTCTCTCTCTCTCTCTCTCTCTCTCTCTCTCTCTCTCTCTCTCTCTAAAGGCAGAGGTAAATGAGTCAAATGTGACAAGATTTAGGCAAAGGAAGTGTGGGTGTTTGCAAAAACCACGTTTTGCTCACCTCACAGGCCTTCGACATTTGGGGGATGACTTTCAATTTGTCCTCTTACCTCCATGCTTAGGCTGATTTAGAAAGGCGGGGGAGAGGGGCTACTTCCCCAAGGACTCCATGTCAAAGTGTAGGAGATGGATTGGAGGTAATTAAGTCCGCCCTAGGAACTTATCTGTCACTGGATCCTATTGGTTGTGTGGATTCCTCAACAAGAACACTAGGAAATGACTGAGCTCTGGTTCAGAGTCCCAGGTCAAAGGTCAGACTTACAACTGAAAGCAGAATGGAGTGGAGTGAAGCTGGTGTATGTTCCATCAGCACAAGCCCAGTCAGGATGGAGATTCTTCGAGAACATCAGGGGAGTTTTCTTCCCAGGCTCTCCAGGAAGCAGCTCGATCTAGCCCAGGCTTCATCTCTTTCCTCCTCCATGTCTGATATCTACCTAGGCAGAAGCACTCATGGCAGAGATCCTCAAAGCAAAACTCATAGTTTCCAGTAAAAAGTTTGGGTATCTGAGTGCACAGAAACATAATCACGGCAAGTATTAGTCTCCTCCATTTTGCTCTCAAAGACATACATATTTTCAGATCCACATAGAAAAGCCTTTTGGCCAGAAGCCAGCGAGTTAAGCACGCATTCTGCTCACTCTGTCTGCCTCAGGAGCAGCTCTACAGCTTCAAAGTTATGAAGGGCGAACAGGAAGCATTTAGTTCTGCTGAGCTAAACTCGGCAGATTTGTGATTTGTATATCACAGAAGATACTAAAGAAGTAAAAGGCAAAATAAGCAAACTGTACGAATCAAGGTTCTCTGAAGAAACCGAAGTGACAGAAAAAATATGGGGTGAGTTTGAGTAGCTTACAGATGATGTCTCATTATGCTAATAATGCTGTCTCCAGGAGGAAAGTCCAAAAATTCAAGGGTTGTTCAGACCTTGAAGCTGAGTGACTCACATGGTCTTCAGTATACACCGGAATCCTAAAGAAGTAAACTTTAATACCAGTAAAGGAAAGGACTTGCCAGCAAGAGTGAAGGCAAGCAGGCAGAGAATAAGGGCTTTATTATTCATGTTTTATAAGCTGCCACAGAAGGTGTAGCCCAGACTAAGGGCAGATAGCCTCCCAAAGTGATTCATTCAATCAAGAAAAACTCTCTCCTAGGTATACTCAGATATTTGAGTTTTAGTTAATTCCAGATGTGGTCAAGTTGACAACCAAGAATAGCCATCACAAATCCACCCCTTGTCAACTTGACAGAAAATCGTATCTCCTTCCATTATGCTTAATTTCAAAAGGAAAACAATAACCAGGTTCTAATTATGCCTAACATGTCATAATTATGTTGAGCCTAGACAAGAGCCCTGCTCCAATTTATGAAAAATGGAGAATTGCAAGTACAAAGACCTGTTTGAGGTTTGATTCCACACTCCACATCATTATAGAAGTCTGCTCTGAAGTCAGGGCCTGCTTTACTTACTTCTCTCACTGGGCAGCAAAACACCTAGTGAAAGACACTTAAGGAAGGACAGGTATCCCATAGTGAGAAAGTCGTGATAACAGAACTTGAGGTGGATGGTTACACTGCATTCATATACAAGAAGGAGAGAGGAGTGAATGCTATTGTTTGGCTTGATTTCCGTTCTTATTCAGCCTGAGCCTCTAGTCCATGATATGGTGCTACCCACAGTTAAGGTAGATCTTTCAACCTAATTAACCTAATCCAGATAATCCTACAGAGGCGGGCTCAGATGCTAACCCAATCTAGATAGAGGCTTGTCTTCTAGGAGAGTCTAGAGGAGACATTCTCAACCTGTGGGTATCGACCCCTGTGAAGGTCAAACAACCTTTCACAGGGGTCACATATCAGATATCCTGCATATCAAATATTTACATTAGGATTCATAACAGTAGAAGATTGCACTTATGAAGTCACAGATAACATGATTTTATGGTTTGGGGGACCCTACAACATGAGGGTTCATTCAGATGGTTGACAGCCACTGACCTACAGTCTCTCTGGTTGACAATCAATATTAACCATGATGGAGGCCTAGAAATTTTCATTTAGAATCAGCATTATGGAACTTACACAAAGAAGGTGATTTCATGGGTGGTGTGGACAGCTGTGACCACCTATACATCAAGTAGCTAAAATAACTGAAGCCTTCCAAAATAATTCCTAAACAGAACTCAACATACACAAAGACTATAAACTCAATTGCAGGGCGATGATATCGAGGCTCTAGAAGTGGCTTTTAAAGAAACTTAGAGCTACTTTTCTCTCAAGAAAATTGAGCTTCAATTTTCTCTGCTTTAAAACTTTAATAGTAGGATCTATTCCAACTATTTTACATGGGATTCTGGTTGTTTTTCTGTTTTTTGGGTGGCTTTGTTTTTTTTTTGTTTTTGTTTTTGTTTTTGTTTTTTTGGGTTTTTTGTTTGTTTGTTTGTTTGTTTTTTGTCAGCTTGACACATACTGACTGGATCTATCTAAGAAGAGGAAATGAAATTGTGAAAATGCCCTCTCAGAATGACCTGTGGGCAAGCTTGTAGGGCCATTTTCTTGATTGGTGCATGCTGTATGCTGTAGGAGGATCTAGCCTATTGTTGATTGTGTTATGCCTAGGTGGTCCTGCGATGCATAAGAAAGACTGAGAAAATCACAGGAACAAGCCAACAAGCAGAGTTCTTCCCCACCCTGTGCTTCATGAAGTCCCTGCATCAATTTTTCTCAATAAAACCCTTTCCTCCATGTTGCTTTTGGCCATAGTCTTTATCACAGCATTAAGAACCTAACTAAGACACATGGCTAACTGCGAGAATCAAGCAAGTATTTGTCTTTAGTTGTTTGAGTTGTTCCAGGAAAAACGTCTCAGGAAGGGTGGCTTTTGTAAGGATGGATCTCTCGGTGTTGCTGGGTCTGGAAAACCCAAGCTCAAGGTGACAAGAAACTGCCTGGATTTCAGATCACCGTTGCTTGCTATAGTGGGATGAAGGGAAAGGGAATGAGAGAGGGGAGAGAGAGGAAGTGAGGTCTTCCCCAATCCCCAGCCCTGCTCACAGCCTCAGCTCCTCACTCTAGCTGGGTGCTTGTCCTCAGGCTGCCTCTCACACCCTCACACTGTGCAGATTAGATTCATCTATAAGTGTGTCTCTCACACTTCTGCCATTCCTTTCTAAGATACACAGCCACACTTCTGCTGCTCCATTCTAAGGTATAACATGCGACTTTCCTCTAGGCGGAGCTGTAGCGTCAGTGCCATCTTTGTTGTGGGCAAATAAGGTTTTCCTATACTAGTGCTTCAACTCCGTCTTAGCTAAGGGTGGTCACAGGACCATCCACCATCTTTGTTATGGGCAGTCCCCCACTTTGTTGCCTTTAGGAGTACAATCTGACTTAAAGTTCCCAAAAGACACTTGTCAATTAAGATAAGGTTAAAATAAGGTTTTCATTTTATCTGGCCTTAATAAATGATTGCCTTGGTAAATAACAGTTTTAATATTATTTTAAAGATTTTTAAACAGTAAAAGAGTTAAAAATCACTGTCTTAAATATATGTTAGCCTTGTTTTTGCTACTGCTATTAAGTCACAGTGTACTCTCTCTATTTGCTAGATACATCCAGGACAAGTACTTAACAAATATAGATTGTCTAACTCAGATATGCTTAATAGATACTGGTTCTCGGTCTTGTCAGAAGTCTGTTAAATGTAACGTTAAATGTTTAAGCTTATTATGATAGACAGAGACTTCCGTATTGTGACAGTTTACCTCCCCCAAGGTGTCTAAGAAGATATAGAACAAGATTCTGCCTCGATTGTGGGTATGATAACCACTGAGAGACACTGCTCCATTGCTTTGCCTGATGCCAGGGCTCAGCCTACACTGTGGACAGACAGAGGATACCCAAAGAGTTAAATGTCTTATAGTGCCTAAGACAAGGTTAGTCATTTCTCCCACATTCCTTCTCCACAGGGAAAAGTGTCTTGCCTTCTGGGACTGAGGGCCAGATTGACTGCCCAAGTTGTGAATGGAGACCACAGGACCTGGGAACTATCTAGGTGGTGGACTATTGATCAAGCCCTGTCATTTTAATTAATTGACATCTAGCTTATAATTTATTCTTCCCAGATTGCTGAATATAGAGACAGCTAAGGTAACTACAGCTTGACAGCCAGAAGACAGACCTCTAACTCCTAACCCCAAGGTAATCGACAACTATATTAGCCCATTAGTAACTTGCTAACTAGCTAAGACTGCCACCAAAGACAGGTTTACCGTGCTCACAGACTTCATGGTAAGGGATATACAAGCTCAGATATAAGCTTTCACAGATGTAACCTTCTGTTACTTCCTTAGTAAACCCAGTTTCCAGTGACTAAACGCTTCATAATTCTTCCCCTTGTTATTCTACTGTCCTAATATTTATGAGTTCTTATAATTAGCCTAATTCTAACAAAACATTCTACTATACAATCTAACTTTTATAGTCACAGGTTCAAATTTTGAGTTTCCTTTGATTGTTTTAATTAGAGACTTCAAATGTTTCTCATGCTAAATCTATACTATTAGCTATAACAGTTACAGATTCTAAGTTTCCCTTGGTTGTCTTTTAACTATAGACTTAAGGTATTTCTCATCCTAAACTCTAGGATCGGTTATCATATTCACAAGTTTCTCAACTTTTCGAGTTTCCTTTAATTGTATTTTACATGTAATATATTCAGTCTCTTAGACAGACGGAAAAAGCCCTTCTTGCTCCTTCTACTCCATGAACGGTTTGGTTTTCTTTTTCTGTCTGTCTTCCTAAGCTCACCTAAAATTATAAGCTCTAGGAAACTCATTCAGATCTACCTCTCATGGAGCAAACAAACTCCATCTGGATAAGTACACCTGCCAGTCACCTATTCCTGAGGATGGGACTCCTCTCCTATTCTCGGAGTCCCCTTGCCCCAACCACCAAGACCTAAGGGTTTCAAATGTACATGTAAGAAAATTGTTTTCTCCAAAACATATATGAAACTTTACTCTCTACCTCTAATGTGTGTGTGTGTGTGTGTGTGTGTGTGTTTCAGCATTTTACCAAGTCTAGAAGTTCACTCAAAATCTACATCCAGGACAGCCCCAGAGAAGAAGCCCACAGATGCTCCAATCAACTCTCACAGGCACAGATGCTACTACTAGACCTGCTCTGTCTTACCCACAGATGGTTCTACAGACCCTGAACAATAAGGAAACAGCCAGCTCTCTCTCTCTCTCTCTCTTTTTCTTTTTTTCGGAGCTGGGGACCGAACTTCAGGGCCTTGTGATTGCTAGGCAAGCGCTCTACCACTGAGCTAAATCCCCAACCCCTAGCCAGCTCTCTCTTAAGACTGGACCAACATCCTCACCCCCATTTTCTTAGGTTTCCCAGAGACATGTCATCCCTAAAACAGCAGGAAGTAGCTAAAGATCATGATGACACTATTCCTGATTCACCATCATCTCTTTCTAGTTTTTCCTTTTTTTAATTAAACCAAAATGGAAGAATGTTCGAATTCCTTCTAGGCTCTGCCCCACAGTTACCTGGCAACAGCCAGGTATGCCTGGCTTACTATAAATGTGGCAGTTTTGCCCCCTCCTGGATCTCTTATTCTCTTGTTCTCTTCTCTCCCTGACACCTTTCTCCCCTTCCCCATCCCCCTTCTCCCTCCATGGCCGGCCTCTGCTTTGCTGCCTTCTCTTCCTCCCCCTCCCTCCCCTCCCCCTCCCCCTCAGTCTCCCTCTCTCCTTTCCCCACTCTCCCTCTCTTCTACTCCCTTCCCATGCCCTACATAAACTCATCCATCCTCTGGCTAGTAACTCAGGGGGAAGTGAAATCTCAGCATGGGCCTGCCAAGGCACCGTTCTCACCTCACCACACCTCTCTCTACCGAAACACACCCTGGCTCTCTTTCTTTTTTTATGAAACACAACACACGGAATTACAAGAAAGCTTTGAAATACTCCCTGCATCCCCTTTCCTCGCCCCTGCTTCACAGGGGAGGAAAGAGATGTGCGTGGCTGTAAATTCCTCAAGCTGTTTAATTTGTCTAAGGCTCGATTTCTCCATTTGTTTGGAGTGATTATAAAGGCAATGCAGGCTCCATCCAAATTGTAATGAAGTTTAAGTCAGATAACACGTTGCAGGCATGCATTAGTTCATATTAGCACCGAGGACTAGCTTGATAAATATTGTTAGTGTTAAATGCTACTGAATGTTAAATGCCTCTGTCATGCGTTGTTATTGTTAGTATTATTATTAATCACAGAGTTGGAATACACACCCAGATCTCCCGACATCTGGTGTTCTTCACTAAGAGAAAGTGTTCATATCGAGCAAAGCTAATTAAGGCTAAGAACGGGATTTTTGCTTAATGATAAATCTCATTAGTTTCCTCCAGCTGTGCTCGTTGCATCTAAACAGTAAAGTTAGTGCCAGGGAAAAGCCACGTCCTGGAAATACCCACCAAAAAGCCAGGGAGAAGAACAGGACCCTGGATGTAGAGTGTAAGTTTTATCTGAGCATTTTTGCTAATGTAGCTGCCTTTTTGGAAAATCGAAAGGAGCATGGAGTTTGGTTGGAGGCCATAGATGAACTACACTTCTGCAGATAGCTTCGCTCCAAAGAGGATCTCATATCGGGTTCACTTTCTTTCTGTGCTATTTCTTAGTGTTTGGAATCGCCCCTTTCCTTCCCTAAAACAACAACAAATCAAGCTAAAGTGCCCCGGGCATAATTAGTTGAGCTACTAATCCATGTTCAAGGACCAAGTTCGATGTCAAGGGGTGGAGAGGAACGGGGCGGGGTGGAGGTGGTTGTTTCATGTCCAAGGTCCTGGCTTAAGTAGAAAAAATGTTAAGGGATTAGCTCTGATGGATGACTGATGCTCTCAGCAGGCGAGGGCTCCTCGCCAGAAGTCAGCCCTGTGGACAGACAGCAGCCATGCCTGGGGTTGTGGGACTCGGCTGATAACAGGACCGGAAACCCATCAGAGACACCCACCCCTTACCTCTGGGCCTCATCAAAATTACCTGCCAGAGACTCTGCTCCAGACAAGCACCTTGTCAGCCTGTTGCTTAATAAAGAACAGCTGCTCCTGTTGGGAGGAGGGAATGGGAGCAGCGAAAAGGATGGGGAAAACACCATTCATAACTTTTCTGTTAGTGCAGAACTGAAAGTGGAAATCGCAGGAGGAGTCCAAACAGGAAATCCTGAGTCTCTGTGGGAATATTACCCTCTTCTAAGGGAATGATAGGAAATCAAAGCTACTGAATTTAAATTGCAGATGGCTTTGATCCCTAATAATGGATTTAGGGTAGGATCTGAACTCAGCAGCCTCATAGATGTTCCAAGGGTTGCCTTGCAGAATTTTGGTCACACAAAATACAAGATAGAGAGGTCCTGCATTGCTAGGTTTTTATCTGCAGTACCGTCCCTAGTTCCTAGAATAGGGTCTGTCATGTGGTATGTGTCATAAACACTTTGTGAGGAAATGACGAATGAAACACATGACCCATATTTTTCTAAGAAAGGGAAGATATATTTAAATTTAACAGGTCAGGGTTTGACTCAACATCTAGTCATTTACTTAGCTCTATCATTTTGGGAAATTTGTGTAATCTATAAGGTGATGATGGAGTATGGAGAGAGTGATTCAGTTAAATGTGATAAGTTCTTAAGGATTTTAACCCAAAAAGTGAAGCTCAGTCACTTATCAAAGTGTGGTCACCAAAGCATTGATATGTGAATGCATATAGCTTCCAGACTCAGGAGGAAAGGCTAGAAATGTACTACTAATATTTATGTATGATATAGACGATTGCAAAATAAAGTCTGGGTCTCCAGCTGGGTATACTAGGATATGGTGGCTGATGGTTAAGAAGTGGGGCTAGACTAGGCTAGGGAGATGTTCAGTGAAGGAGAATGCTTACAGGGCAAGCATGAGGACTTCAGTTCAGAGCCCAGCATCTGTAGTAAAATGTCAGCCATGTATACCTGTAACCCCAAGTTAGAAACACTCAAATCAATAACCTCAAAGTTCAGGGACACTTTTTAACTCATAACAGGAATAGGGAGTTCTATATTAGGAATAATATTAAGATGAAAAAAGAAATGAAAACTTTAAATACCACAGTGCTTCCTATATCCTTTTCTCCTCTCTCAGCCCCTTCTCTCTTTCCCAGCTCTCTCTCTCTCTCTCTCAAAAGTCCTGTATGATTGAGATATGTGATTCCAGATGTTGCTTGCCCATCTAAAGTTTCTGGCCCTTTTATACTGCCCCAGCCTGTCTGTCATTTTCTTGGCCATTCTCTCTCTCAAGCCTCCATCTTGTTCCATGTGGCTACCTTGGTGTGAGTGTGACACCCAACCTTTCTTACATGGTGTCAGACTCCACAGGGAAAATCCTTTGGGACTTGGGAGTGATGGATTTAAGAGAAAGATTCAGTGTTGAGAGAGTAGGTTGAAAGAAAATCTCCCTCTTGAGACACAAGGGGAGAGATCGGTGAAAACCTTCTGTTTGGAAAGAACAAGAGGTGGGTCACACTGTCCTTACTGTGTGGTCATAGATTCTTTGGACATCCTTTGATAAAATAAAACTTGATTTGTCTTCTTAGAGCACTCAAATCTATCTTAACTTAGAGGAGTATGTAGTTGAAAAAAGTTCTTCTATGTGGTTCTGGTTGACAGAACCTACATCCAATGCTGAACCAAGAAACAGGGCAATGTTATTCACGCTGGTTTTCTCTATGCCTCACTTCTAGACTTTTAGGGAGACATAAGCTGTGAAATACTCACCCTAGGAGGAGAAGGTTTCCGTGTAAAATAGTGTTCACTGATGAAGAAATAACTGTTTCCTCTGAGAGTGTCACAATGGTGTGTGTGTGTGTGTGTGTGTGTGTGTGTGTGTGTATGGTGTGTGTGTGTGTGTATATGGTGTGTGTGTGTGTGTAGTGTGTGTGTTTGTGATGTGTGTGTGTGTGTGATGTGTGTGTGTGTGTATGGTGTGTGTGTGTGTGTGTATGGTGTGTGTGTGTGTGTGCTTAGTCCTTTATTCTCTATTACCCTTATCATCTGTGCACGTCTAATTCAACAATTAGGAAGGAAATAGGATTGGTAAAGTCTCAGTTTTGATATGAAAATTTATATCATTATAAATGTGTTTACAACAGGAATATTTGATGTCTGAGTGCCATTGTCATGTCTAACTCTTTAAATGTAGTTTTATTTCACATATTGTGGTCGTCCTATAATCTACATTGCATGGCCCTGCATGTCCAAGCATCTGAGAAGTATTCTGTAGTTTTACTAACACTGACATCATTCTTAGCTTTGGGCAAAGTACTGGAGGAGAAACCCATACTGCGTTCATTCTCTAGTCTCTTGTTTGTACTTGTACGGGGCTTTCTCCTAAAAGTCAATCTGATTGCCAGGAAAGACTTAGTTGTGAAATAGGTTCTGATGTTGCACTTCTTAACAGGATCTCCATCTTTACCTGATGATCTAGTGTGTTCTCTCTGATGATGTCACTGTAGTGTCATGCTGAGTCACTCTCTCCTCTCTTCTCCCAAAGAAAACATGGGGGAAATTCAAGGATGCTTTCTCAGCCTTCAATGCTGTTTCTATCATAGATATTATCAATTCTCTCCTTATAACACATAGGGCACATGTAGGCCATAGGTTCCTCCATTACACCCCCACCCCACCCCCAGTTTAGCAAATTCAGCAAGATTTTTGTTTGTTTGCTCACTTGGGAATGGGTTATATGCAGACTTCAATGCCTAAGTTTATATGTAATTAAGCGACTAACTCAACCCAGCTAAACAATGTTCATTGAATGAGCAAAGTAACAATTTGATCAATGTGCAACTTGGTAAAAGCGTGGATTTATTGATGTTCGCAGGAGAATAAATGAGGAGATCCTTACAGGATCATGGATGGCTCATAAAGCCCAAGCCAACCCTGGTGACTACTATGAATCACACATCCCTGGAGTTCTCAGAACAACTTACATTTGCCTGGATGGCCAGATGGTCTCAGAAAGGCAGCTCTGTGACGAGAGTCTCCTGGTGAGGAGATAGTAACTGCTTATGTCACATTAGAAAGGGCCCTGTGAATCTTCTAAATTTCTACTTTCCCAAACCTGTGGGTTTCTCTTCCCTGTTTAATCTCACGAGCTTTGCTTTTTCCTTCAGAAAGGACTGCTTCAATTCGGAGGAAACTGTTTACAACATCCTGCCCCTTCCTCTAGCTCCTGCATTCTCTCTGCACTCTCTTGTCATGGTCTCTGAACCCTGGGGGATGATATTGATGTCTGATTACTTTTTTCTCTGTCTGTGTCTAAGAACAATAGTGACCTATGGCCATAAGCACAAATACTTAGAAGACAGATTGACAGGCACACCATATCCATTTAACAAAGCAACACCAGTTGTTTCCCTACTGAAGCCTATAACATACTCAGCTACAAATTTCCATCATGGCTTACAGGAACAGACATGGATTGCTTCCTGTTGATTAGACTCTGGATGCAAATAGAAAGCTATGGGTTGTATCCACAGTAGTTGTGCCACTAATCCACCAGCAGGGACAATTGTGTGGCATCTGGTATTTGGTCACAGCCAAACAGTCCTGGTGGTGACAGTTCTTTTCCAACAATGCACAAGCGCCTTTTGACCCTATGAGAGCTAGATATTAATGAAGTGGAGGATTCCAGTTCAGTCCCTGCCTTATTTCTCCAACTCTTTGAACTGATGATGGTGGCGTCTTCAGAAGTAGGGTCTAATTATCTGGTTCTGACATACAACTGAAAGAATTATCAATAGCTTTTATTGCACTAGAAATCCCTGGGACTCTTCTTTTTTTGTATGATGACTAAGGAAAGTACCCATCCTTGGCATTAGAATGTTTACTTAACCACTACAAGGCTCTTAGGAGTGACTTTCCCCACCCATCCACGGTCCCTTCTGTATTAATTTTATTAGTTGTTGTTTAAGTGGCCAGTTTTCCTCTCACTTAACCCAACCCTAGTAAGGTTTCAGAGCAGAGAGAAGTACCACTGGACTTTGCCGTTCTCTGCTTAGTTCTGTATATCAGTGTCTGTGAAAGGAATGCCCCTATAAAAGTTAGTTCCTTTGGCATGGATATATAACATTGAGTTAAGTGATGACAGCCTTGGTGGCGATTTGATATGTCCATTACTCGCAAGAGACCTGTGGTAGTATCCATACAGATGGGAGCCTATTTGTCTATCTCACTAACAGGCATAGGCCATAGATAGTCTATTTGCTAGCCTTACACTAGGAAAGTTAACTTCTGTATATACCCCATCGTAATATCTATCTATCAAGGCCACAGTCAGAAGCAGGCCTTACCTGATGTTACTAGAGATAATCCATATATTTTATAGAAATGCCAGTGGCTTTGGTTATTTTCCATCCCATGTTGGATTCCCTGTGGAAACAGTTCTATCTGACCTGGTAAGAAGGTCAGCATATACTTCCTCTTTCATACTCAATTCTTTCAACAATGTCTGTCTTCCTACTTTGATCTTTCCGTTTTTGACATTAATGGGGACCTCAGACATCTATAGCAAAATTTACTTAATAGCCCATATAAGGCAGATCATCCAAGACTGATTTTGCTCATATTGTTTTGTTGACTTAACCTTTCTCATAGGAGAGTTCCTTTCTCCCACAGAATGCAGGAAGACCCCATTTACTCCCAAAGTAGCATAGCCTCACAGCAGCCAAGCTGATTGGTTCACCCATTGCTCATTGACCAGTGTTTCCCGATTCACTCAGTTCAGGTGCTGACTATTCCCAGGTTATCAAAGTGTCTTGTACTGAGCTCTTATTGAAACTCTTGTTTGTGCTTCAAGTCAGAGGTTACCCTTCTCTATTAAAGGCTGGGCGCAAGGTTTCTTTTAATGCCTTCTCCTTGCTCTTTTCTTCCTCATTATCTCACTCCTACTCTGGCTTCCAGGTTTGGGGATCCCAGGAAGGGCTCTGTAGCAGGAACCTAACTTGCCCTCTTTTATCCTTTCTGCCCTGAAGCCACACTAATCAATGAACTGGCACCTTCTTCTCGTCCTCTCTTTTATGTAATTTACAGGACACTTCAGAGGCTAGCACTAAGTGCAGAGCCCATTCCTGTTGCAATCTCTCCCTTAACCAAGTCCCTGTCCTCCAGGCAGCCATGCTACTCTCAGCTTTATTATTCATGGGAGTGGCCACCCAGTAGCCATAATGCCTTGCCAACCATCTTTGTGCAGCGTTTTACTCTCAAGGGTTTCAAGGCACTCACTAATCCTTTGTCCAGTTCAGTAATTCCCCATATGTTTGTTGTGACTAGGTTGGTAATCCCAAACCCAGTAAAAGAAGATGGCCATCCTGGAATCCCTACTAAGGATCTCCACCTTTAGGCAACTTGTCCTTAATAGGGTGGCCTGTTGTCACCTGTCACAGTACACATGTCACCATTACAGCAAGATGCCACACCATCCATTCATCCATCCCATGCCACGTGGAAAAAAATAATCAAGATGGCCCTGTGACACATCATATGACACAGCCTTGATTACATATCTCATCACATAGTGAGGAGGCCATACTACCACGTCTCCCTAATTCAAGAATTGAAAGTTGGCTTACTTACTTAGTCATGAATTTGGTTCTATTTGCCCCAGTTCAGAAACAGATTATATCGTGTGGTTTCTTAGCAAGATGTATTCGAACTTTTGCTCTCCTAAGTTAGAAAACTAACAACCAACTAAAGTAACAACTCCATCGGCCTTGACCTGGTGTGGCCTATAGTATAGGAGTATAGGTGAGGATTATTTATAGGAGTATGAGTGAAGGATTATTTGCTAGGGCATGACTGTCTCCAAGGCAGCTACGTCACTGAAAAGCCCACCCCTAAGCTGAGTGACAACTCTTGAAAGCTGTCTGAGCAACTCTTCCTTACCTTAGGTAGCAGGAAGCCATGGAGGTGAGTAGAGAGGATAGGGGTTGAGGAATGACTTGTGAATCTTGGAAGTTTCAGTTTTCCCAAACTTGAAAGTTGGGTTTCCTTCCTTAGTCTCATGAACCCCCCCTTTTGCTTTCAGGAAGGAATGTTTTAATAGGAAAAAGATTGCTACACAACATATGTGCCCTAGTTTCATTTTGCTCCTGTGACAAAGACTGTGACCAAAAGCAATTTAGGAAGGGGAAAGGTTTCTTTCAGCTCACAGGTTGCAGTGCAGTTTGCTTTCTTCTACACTCAGGGCAGGTCTGTGGCTGATGGCCCTGGTGGCACCACCCCCTAAACCACACATCTGTCCACAGGCTAATCAAACTGGAGACTCCCTTGTCAAGCGACTCTAGAATGTATCAAACAGACATTTAAAGCTCATTAAGAACATATGAACTATAAAATGACTGTCTCAAACAAGATTTGGAACTGTTTGTAAGGTATGCTTCCTATGGCCCTTCATATGTGCCCTCTTGTGATTGAAATGAAGTAATGATGACCTTTGTGAAATTCCCAAGTATCCACGAGTTAGAGAAAATAGCTCTGATTTACAGAAAAAGGCACTAAAGATAAAAATCAGGAACTGGAGTCTGCATAGTAAATTACATCTGGTAAAGGAGTGAAAGAATACATGAATGGCAGAATATTTGGTTAGACTATCAACAAAGGAAATCACAGTCTGAATAGCTTGATTTCCACTGTGCTTGCCTTTCAACATCATCCTTGATCCTGGACCCCTTCGTTTGCTTTCTTGGGCTCTGCCTACTCCGAAACCTTTCTCTTTCCTAAATTGCTTTGGGTCACAGGAGCAAAATGAAATGTATGTTATGTAGCTTGTTTTTTCCTATGGAAACATTCCTTTCTGAAAGCAAGAAGGAGGCTCAGGAGACTAAGGAAGGAAACCCAACTTCCATGGGTTACTTTCTGAACTTGAAAGTTTCAGAAAGCTGAAACATACAGGAGCCACAAGTCATTCCCCAACCTCTGGCCTCTTGACTCTCAAGGTAAGGTGGAGCTTGATACCAAGGTAAGGTATACCAAGCATCGTGTCTCTTACCAAACCAGTTAGGCGATGAAAGCTATTTTGATGGTAATGAATGTTTTATTATGATCAAGACATTGTAAATCACCGACAAGAATTAGAACTTTTAAAATGTGATGGTTGACTATAAAGAGACTTCACTGAAACTTTGCCATTCATTTTTTCTATATAGAAGAATTTATAACCAATGAAATGACAACAAAAGATCTCTCAAATGCTCATTCATGATATTGTTATGTAATATGTGTATTTGCTTTCCTGACTTGTTAGTATCAGACCAAAAAGCAAAAGAGACATTACTCTCAATGTGTCAAAGTCTACTCAATATGAATGGCAGAATCTGCTTATGTCAGTTACAGGGATTCCTCAACCATTATTTTTAGTGTTGATATTCATCAACCAGGCTATCACAGAGCAAGAACAGGCATGGTGCAGCACTTTGGGAGCAGAGGCAGGAGGATCATGATCTCATGTGTAGCATGGTCTCTAGAGCAAGATCCCATCTCAAAAATTTATCAAAGAACTCATTTGCTACATAGGCATTTTTATAAATTCCATTTTAATATTATTTATTCTATTTATTTTATTTTAATTTCATTTCATCTCTCAGTAAAATAAAATCCAACACTGAAAAAAGTACAGCCAACACACAAATACATGTCTTGGCTGACCAAACATTTTTATCATTTAAAAATGAAAAACACTAATCATATCATTTGACCAATGGTGTTTTGGTGTCAGCAGAAACTGGACAGACAGGAGGATATTACATTACATTCATTATAGCTTTTAGGACTAAAATATAAAATAACTAGTGACACCAGTTTTCTTATATCAACATTCATAGCTCATGTGTCATAAACAGCATTAGCAGATTTATGGACCACTTACAAGGTGCCAGTCAAACTATATTATTTTCATGTAATTTTCTAATGTTTCTGAAGTGGAGGTAGATGGGTTTTCTTCTGTTCTTTTCTTTTCTTTTCTCCCCTTCCTTTTTACTTATTCACTTTATATTCCACTCACTGTCCCCCTCCCACAATACTTTCCCAGTCCCCTCTCCCCTTCTCCTCTGAGTTGGTCGAGATCCCCCTGGATATTCCCTCACACTGGCCCTTCAAGTCACTGCAAGACTAGGTGCTTCCTTTCCAACTGGAGTCAGACAAGGCAGCCGAGCTAGAAGAACTTATCCAGGCAACATCTTTTGGGATAGCCACCACTCCAGTTGTCCAGTACCCACATGAAGACCAAGCTACACATCTACTACATATGTGCAGGGTGGCCTAGGTCCATCCTGTGTATGTTATTTGGTTGGTGGTTCAGACTCTGAAAGTCCCAAAGGTCCTGGTTAGTTGATTCTGTTGGTCTTTCTATGAAGTTCTCATCCCCTTACAGTCTGCAATCCTTTCTTCCATAAGAGTCCCCAAGCTCCATCCACTGTTTGACTGTGTCTTCAACTGTGTGAGTCAGCTGCTGGGTAGAACTTCTCAGAGGACTGCCATGCTAAACTCCTGTCTTCTAGCAGAACAGTATCATTAATGATGTCAGGGATTGGTGCTGATTATTTTTATTTTCGTTTATAGATGAGGGAAATGAATCTTAGAGAAATTAGATCCAAAGATTCAAGCTGAAAGTGTGGGGTGTTGGAGGTATGTGAGGGGATTAAGAGTGTACGGGGTGGGTTTGGGGTATATGGGATGGACTGGGGGATGTGAGTGAGAGGTAGGGGGATATGGGAGTGTTGAGGGTATGAGCAAAGATGTTGAAAATTAAGCTCAGTTGTGTAGATGTCCTTAGGCTGCAATAGCTTCTCTGTTTCTGTCAATTGTATAATCAAAGTAGGTAGAGCAGAATAAAAGAAAATCAAAGGGATAGCACTGTATATGATGGGGCATAAACATCTGCACTTGGGAAATAACCATGCCTTCATGGGGACAGGTTTCTTCACCTTTTTCTGGAAAAGTAGAAGGAAGAACATCATCCCAGGGGTACAGGTACCAACTTACCATTTCCCCTCTTTCCCATCTCCTCAGGATCCTGTGTTTTTTTTTTTGAAGGCAGGGTTGTTTTTGTTTTTTTGTTTTTTTGTTTTTTTTTTTTTTTTTTTTGGTTCTTTTTTTCGGAGCTGGGGACCGAACCCAGGGCCTTGCGCTTCCTAGGTAAGCGCTCTACCACTGAGCTAAATCCCCAGCCCCTGTTTTTGTTTTTAAGTGTGTGTGTGTGTGTGTGTGTGTGTGTGTGTGTGTGTGTGTGTGTGTACTTGAGTACAAGTGCCTGTGAAAGCCAGAAGACGAAGTTGGAATTGGATTCCTGGGAGCTCCTATGAGCCACCTGCCGTGGGTGCTGGAGATCATCTGGTCCTTTGTAAAAACAGCACTGAACTTAACTGCCACATCTCCAGCCCCCTAGAGGCAGTGTCCTTAAGGAGGCTGTGTCAACTTCCTCTCCATGATACATGCAATGCCAAGGACTGTAAATATAATCCACTGGAGTGCCCACACATAGGATAACGTCTGTTTAGGAATATCTTTTGGGTTTATATTCACACATTAAAAAAATACCTTAAGCCCAGGGTTTTACGAATTCAAAGCCAGGGTTAAACATTTTCCTACCTGTTCACAACCAAATAAGATTGGCAATGGGGTGAAAACATCCAAAGGCCCAAACATATGTCCTAGTCAAGAATTTCTTCACTCTAAATTCCTAACCTTTTTTATTTCAGAGGGAAGTGGCACATCGTATTTATTCGAATACAGCATTTCTGAGTTAGATTTGTGGATTCTGAGCTGCTTCCATAAGTCTGGCTAATGGGCTGCAAAAGTAAAAAGATAAAATTCAGCTTTCTAAAGAGGCAACATTTTCGGTCTATGTCCCAAATGTAATACTTTAGCATGTGAAAGGTGTCCAACTGAAAACATGATGGAGAGAAACCAAGCAGAAAGGAAGAAAAGGAGACATTCTGCCTACTAAACAGGCCACTGAAGTCATCCAGCTCCATAGCAATGATGCCACAACTTCTTCCATCTACAAGACCCCAGTAGCATGACCCACTTAGGAAATCAGCTCGTCGGGGTATGGAGAAGACTAATTTGAGATAAGCCATGTAGAGTTCCCTGTACCTGGATCACAGCCATCAATCAAAGGAAAATAGCATAATGAAAGCTACAAATTGGAGGCCAGCCCCCCAGAAAGAAGGGTCCCACCACGGTCAAGTGGACATTCCGACACACTCATCTTAGGTGCTGGCCACTGGGGGCAGACATGTCATTGACTCTTTATTCAGACTGTAACTGTTTCCTGGAAATCATCCGGTTACACATAGAGAAATACCTCTTAATGTCTACCTTGCTTTTTACCACATTGGATGTGAGGATGCAAATAAACATTCGTACTGCTGGGTACCAGCCCTGAAGTGGTAAGATGCAGATAGTGTCTCTGTCATTCAAAGCCAGGGAGACAAGTAAACAGGTTCTATTTCAGAATGAAAATTGAGAATCCCTTGTCCCAGTAGTTGTGGTAAATTTCCATTGAAGATACACTTATATCATTGTTCTATCTTACCTGGTTTCTTTTGTGATGGTGTTTTATTTGCTCTACGATACCTAGGATAAAACTGTAGATGATAAAATTTTCCCATTCATCTGTATATTGTGCAAAACCAGTTTTAATGCAATTTAAGAGCACTCAGTGTGTATGCAGATGTACTGTTGCAGAGTGATTCCTGTTGCCTTAATAGAATAACACCACAGCCTGTAATCTGTAAAGAATGGCTATTAGGTTCATGATTCTAGAGGCAAGAAGTTAAGGGTACCAATGTCTGGCCTGAGCTTTTGAGCTGAATGTTATCTCATGGTAGAAACACAGAAGGGCAAAACTCTCTGAAAGAGCTGGTTTTAGAAACAAAAACCACTCCCATGGGGACTGACCCATACCTGCAGGAATGGCTTTGTTCTACTGATGAGAATAGAGCTCCCCATGGCCAAAGCATCCCCCTCTAAACCCTACTTCCCAATACTGGAATTTATACTCCAATATATAAACTTTAAGACACATACAAACCACAGTGACCCGTGAAATGATGAAAGTCATATTTCTAGATGCATCATGCATATGAATTTTTGTCTTACCAGAATGGTGGGAACTGAGGGAACTCAGCTGTTTTGACTTAATTTCTCAGTAATAGATATTTCCCCATATTCTCTACTTTCCCCTTACCAATGAGTAATGAAGAAGGGAAAGAAGACAGTGGCTTATTCTCCATTCTCTTGCCTTTCATCATTACAATGCCATGGGCAGTTAGTGAGTCCAGCTAGCGACTGTGTAGACACAATAGTGCACCTGGGCCTTCTCTTTTCTCAGAATCCACTGCCATCTGTTGAGTTGGACACAAGTTCAGATTTAAATAGAATGTGAGGCTGCAACTGCCCACTCAGAATCATACGTGTACCATGGTCATGCTGGACTTGTGGTCTTGTCTGAACTCTTGTGACCACGGGCATTTTGTTCATGGGATGTTGATGATGCTAAATGTGAACTGAGCTTTAAGGAAAGGCTGTCCATATCACCCGGGGCTGTGTACCTCTGCTCACATCCCTCTATATTTCCATTGGGACTAGACTACAAAACACAAATCCAAGGGGAAAAATTTGTAAAAACTGTAAGACAACAATAGATAATCTCAAACCAAATGGTTTTCCAAGAAAGAGGACTTGTACAATTGCACCTATGAGAATGAATCCTGGACTTACCAACTCTGGAGTCTCACTCATGCTCTACTAAACCTGTCAGTATCTCAGGTCTGTTTCCTTTAAATTAAGAACATAAGCTTATCTGTCTTTTAAACTTTGGATGAAAACAAAGTTGTTAATGCGAAAAGTATTAGAAACTGAGGTACATATAACTATTGTCGTTATGATTATATCGTCATCATCAAGTTTTTCTTGGTGAAGAAGTCAGGATTTTAAAGCATGATCCTAAAACAGTATTCAAGAATGCTCTTTGAGCAAGTTGTACTTATATATTTAGGAAAATACACACACACACACACACACACACACACACACACACACACACACACACATGAATACATACAAATACATACCTATATGTTTGTAACAATTAATGGAAAATAAGTCATGAAAAAATGAAGTAAGGATTTTAGGAGAGTTTCAAGGTAGAAAAGGGAGAAATGATGTGATTATATTAGAATCTAAAAAAATAAAGGAAAGAATTAAGAAATAAAATTAAAAAGGCAAAATATAATGCTTTTGAATTATATATAGTTATAATATCTTTGTCTTCAGATTGCCACAAGGATTATTCAGGCATGTTGAAATGATATTTCTAGCTAGACAATTCATTGGTCTGGAATAGTGACCTGTGGATTCAAGAATGCTGCTAAACATACCACAAGCCACAGGAAAATATAGTAGTAAACCTTCCAAAACTAGGAGAACCAAAATGTCTTCACACATTGCCGCATCTCTCTTTCTCCAAGTATGGTGACATAGAGAGAGTCTGTCAAAGACATAAAACTGTCCTGTCGAACAAACACATCAAGGGCCAAACGAGACTCCACAAGCACATAATGCAAGCTCAAGGAGCTCCCACCCCACCACAGGAAGCCCCCAAAGTGTTGCCTGCCTTAGAAGTGTCATAGTCTTATCTACTGCTCTGTGTCTGTTTCTTCCCCTTGGTTACCAAGGGGAGGCATTTGAGCTTTTCAAAGGGGGAAGAAGGGAAGGAGGGAAGGAAAGGAAGGAAAGAAGAGAGGAAGGAGGCAGGGATAGAGATAGGGAAAATAGGGATAGAAACAGACAGACGACAGAGACAGAGACAGAGACAGAGACAGAGACAGAGACAGAGAGATTGAGATTTGTTTAGCTCTGGAAACTGTCACTCTCTGATAAGCAGGGTGAAGAAGCAGAAGTGAATTAGTGTGTGTTCCCAGGCTGGATGTACTGAGGGTGTGCTATTGTCCAGACTGTGTTCTGGATCCGTCCCCTCTCCCCGACTGCAGAAGCTCCTTGGCATGCCTCAGTGCAGACAAAGCCCTTATGGAAAGTAACAGGAGGGCTGAGCTGATTCCAGTGAGCTTGATTTATCGGGACTACTGGCATTTGCCAAAGCAAGTGGTCTGTTTCGATGAGATGTTTCCCAGGCAGAAGGAAAGAAGAAAAAATCATCTGGCTTGATCCCCCTGGCTCTTGGAAACTCTGAATATTATTGGTTCCCCACAACAGAGAGGAAAAAAAGGGTGGGGGATTCTATCCACAGTAGGCTGCAAGTGTCTTACCTAAGACTCACCCCAGCTCCTATCAGCTCCTCAAGGACTTCTATTTCTTTATACCAGTAATGTTAATAAACTCATGTTCTACACTCCTGACTTAAAAATGCTGGCTGTCTAACTCTCTTAGCCAAATTCTCCTCATCCTGTCTCCCTTCCCTTCCCATCCTCCAGCTCCAGGTCCAGGTCCACTCGCATCTGTTTTCTGTTAGGAGTTCATTTTCAGAGTGCAGGCTGGTGGAATTTGGAGTTCAGACCCCCTCGAGTGATGAGAGTCCTGGGGCTGCTGAAGGTCCCTTCACTTGGTCCCTGCCACCTCCCCCTCCTTCCCCTCCCAATGCCCCATTCGCCCTTGTGCAATAACACGATAGAGCCCACATCTGGTTCCAATTCCATGTTCATTTGAACTGCTCTGGGAAAATGGAAGCTCTCACTGAAGGCCGGGGTCTTAAAGCGACAGCATGAATATAAATAACTTTATTTGTATATATATTTTGATCCATATCTGATCCAGAGTCAATGAAGAACCCACCACTTGTACAGCCCCCTTGTAAACATCAAATGCAACAAATTTGATACAATCGTGCATTCTTAATCCCTTCGTTCTGGGCCCTAAGGATCATCCCTGTCCAAGTTCTTATCTGAGAATTTTACCTGAATTCTACAGTTCTAATCAGCAGAGTGAGAGTTCCTAAACTACAGCTGTAGTCTTCAATTTATTGTCTGATTACAACTATAGATGTTTGTCTTATGAGGGCAATAGTCTTAGAGATAAGAAAAGGGTACCTCTTCTGTTTATTTCCAAAATAATGGGTGGGTAATATACAGTGCAGGTCTTCTAACATGGAAACATAAATGCATACTCATCTTTCAGGAAGAACACACAGTGGTCCTCAAAGGGTAGAAGATAAATTATCCTCAGCCAGAGAAAGGTGACATGGCCACAATTGTGCAGCTATTGCCTCTGTTTTATCGGTTATGGTTAAATGAACTCAAAACATGAACCCCCCCCCAAAGAGCTTCAGAATCCGTAAGATGCTAGAAAATGGAGTTGTCTTCTCATAAAAAGAAACCCCAGTGATTGGCAGTAACCATGGTTATGATAGATAATCACACCGTGATTAATTATCTTGTTGCCCCCTGTTACCTTGCTTGGATTTAGAACCACCGTAGAAGTACATCTGGCTTTATCTAAGAGGTCGTTCCTCAAAAGATTTAACATGATCTGCCCTGACTGTAAGTGGCACTATTTCATGGGCTGGGGGAAGAAAGCCCTTCAAGGGCCAGCATTTATCACTGTGTGCCCCCTTGTAAACATCAACTGTAAGAAATCAATGACAGCCTAAGCCTTTGTCGTTTCCATACTTGCCCTGTCATGATGGATTGTACCCTCAAAATGTGAGCCAAAATTAATCCCCTCCTTCCCTAATTGGCTTTTATCATACATTTTGACACAGCAGTGAGAAAAGTGCCTAAAACAGAACATTAACCCCAGGGAGTGGGGCTGTTGCACTGATAAACCTGACCGTGTGGTTCATAATCTTTTGAAACTGGCTTTTGGAGGAATGCTGAAGAGTTTGGAACTCCGGAATAGGGATGCCCTACAATGCCATAAGTAGAACTTAATAGGTCATTTGGGCAGCAATTTGGAAGACCAGAATGCCACAAAAAATGTGGACTGCAGAGGCTAGGCTCTGTCTTGCAGTTTCAGGGAGGCATGAGTAGCCTATCAAGAACTAGTCTAGAGGCCATTCCGATTGTAGTCCATCCAAGAGTCCAGCTTCATTCTGCCCATAACTTAAATTAATTGAGGATACACTCAAAGTAAACAGATTCATTTGGGTGGAAGAGGCAATTCTTGGATAAGAGCATTTGGGCTGGGACAATGTTACTGTTCAGTTCTTATCCAGGTTCACAGTGAGAGTAAGCAATAAGCTGGATTTAAAATCACCTTGGAAACACCTATCTTAGTGTGTCTTCTAAGCTGTTTCCAGGAAGATTTAACTGAGGTGAAAAGATGCAGCTGGATTGAACGCAGACAGCACTATTCTACAGAATACTGTCCTAAACAAAAAAGAAACAAGGAACACACAGCATTCATTTTCCTCTTCTTCCTGGCTACGAGGGCAATAGAACCAGGCATGTCTCAGCTAGGGCTCAACTGTGCACCGAGATCTCTTACTTATGTTGCTTTTGCCAGGAATTGTATCACAAGGATAAATAAAGGCATTTCAAGAAATGGCCAGCAGAAGGCATCAGATCTCCTCAAACTAGAGTTACAGGCATGTGTTAAATCCATGTGAGTACTGGGAATCAAACCTGGGTTCTCTGGAAGATCAGCCAGAGCTCATCACTACTGAGCCACCTCTCCAGCTCCCAACTGTCGGAAACCAAGAATCACTTTGCAAACCACAGGAAGACCAATCTCAGTGAGACAGGGATACTTTATTGAGGATTTACCCAAGGATTGACTGATCAAGGCCACAGGAAAGATCTGGGAGCTGGCTGTGACCCTACCTAGGATACTACAGATCTTTCAGGCCTTGAAGTCCATAAACATCTGTGGCAAGTTATTTCATCAATCAGGATTTAGGGAATGGGGATTTCCTTAGGAAGATGTCTTTTTTGTACACTTATCCTGTTCTCACTGGCTGGGGCATTCAACTGTGGCAGGAGACTTGCCTTGCCTAACATTCATGTCTTAACTTGCCAACCAGGATGTCAGTTACCCACGTATATGTCTCTTTCTGCCAAAGAATGTCAGTTCTGGGGGAGGTCTTGGGAGCTTAAACTTTATTACATCCTTATTCAAAATGGAAGTCTTGTTCCAAATAGGTTCTTATATTGGTACAAGTTTCTCTTGTATGTTGGGGTCCTTTCCCAATGGAAGCTTATCAAAGGAAAAACCATAAAAGCTTATACACAGGTGCAGGAAGTGCCACCTGGTGGTTGGTTTGTATCCAAGCTTATTGTGACTAACTACACAAAGCAATTCTAACTGAATTCTGCTGTGATTGGTTTCTAAGAACACCATAGCACAGAACATAACAAAATTTGCAATCGAAGATAGCATTTCTAGTAACAGCACATGGGAAAGTTTCCATATACCATTAGTTACAGCACAAAATGGCAGTCTAGATAGGTCACAGTTACCTAGGCCTTAACACAAACCCCGTTTTAATTCAGCTTTGCTGACAACTGATTAAGAAGGTAAAGATGACAAAAGTTTTCAGCTGACAAACAGAACATTGGCTACTCCATTCTAGGGTCTGTTGGAGTTTGAGAAATCTCATGCCAGAATTCTTGAAAATTGAAGAACCAATAAGGATGTCTATTATTTTTAGATTTTGTTTGTTTATTTTTATGCGTTGTTTACCCTATTGTATTTTTTTTTGCACTGTGTGAGTACAGTGTCCACAGACGCCAGAAGATGACATGAGATTCCCTGGGACTGGAGTTACAGACAGTTGTTAACTTCAGTGTGGGTGCTGGAAAAGGAACCCATGTCCTCTGATCATGGTGCTCTAAACCTGGGGACTGTCTTTCCAACCCAGAGAAGTGTCTCCTTCTTGTTGAGCTCTTCCAGGGAAAATGTTTTCATAATTCTCATCTCTCTTTCTCTCTCTCTCTCTCTCTCTCTCTCTCTCTCTCTCTCTCTCTCTCTCGCACACACACACACACACACACACACACACACACACACACACACACATACTAGTGAAAGGAGAAAAAAGCTAAAAAGACAAATGAAAAGGACAAAATAGTTTGAAACAAGATTCATGAACTCGGCCTTGTAAGGTGAGAAATGTAATTTCTTTATGGAAAAATGCAGTGTGCCCACTACTGGCTGTGCAAAGATTTGAGAACTTAAAATAGATGGGGAAGAAAGATGACCGACATAGTAGAGCACCAACATAATACACAGGCTTTGGAAGAGAGTCAAGCAAAGGTTAGAACCATCATTCTCATTACATGAACATGGGCAATTTGTTCAGTAAAGTAGATTTGTGTTTCCCTGTTTCTTCCATGAAACATAGTATGGTTCCTTATCAAAACTGGTCACTGTGGTCATAGATTTCTTCATGTCATGGTCAGCACATGATAACTGTGAAAAACATGCTACCTGTTCTCACAGGACATTCTCACAGCATAGGACAAAGAATGACACTGGAACAGGGCTCTTGGGGTTCCAGAGACATGCTGTGTGTTAACCTTCAGTGTTTGGCTCTGGTATCTAAGAAAGGCATTAATATCCACCATAGATGTGCTAATCCAAACAGCACAGGATTCGCGCAGCAATGCATTAGGAGTGGATACTTTTATAATTCTCATGGGAGAGCAATAGGAAAAGTTCAAGGGTTTGGAGCACCAGACTTTCTTTACCTCCTGGACACACATGCTCAAATGTCCTGGCAGTTAGCAATCTTGGGCAGGTGCATAAGTATGAATTTTTCGTGGAGATGTGGAAGACACAATATTTTGCCAGTGGGTGGCAAACAAAGGCAATCTCTGCTCCCCAAAGTAGCTCTGATCCTTGAGCCTCTGGGATAGCAGGCTAACATCCCACTTTAACAGCTCATGGCAGATGAGGGGCTGCCTTAGACAAAGGAGCAGAAAATCGTGTTTGTGTTGGAAGAAATACTTATAAAATAATTGGTGAGGGGGCCTTCTAGGGTTACTTTGAGTGTATAAACTGTTTGTTTTTGTGAGGCTGATTGGGCAGGCATGGAGAGGGCTAATGTACTTGGGCTCTGTGTTTATTCCTTCTAAGAGTTCATGACTGATCAGTCATTCTCTTTCTGGAACAGATGTTATTCCTAAGGCTAGTGCCAGTGGCACAGTATCATATCTTCTCACCCCTTTTCCTCCCTTGTGGACCCAGCGGGCACAAGTAGAAAACATCATTCTTGAATCCCCAGCCTGGAAAGAATTCCGAGGCATGCTCAAAGACATGTCCCAAAGGACGCTCTTGTATCCACTCCCACTAATCCGTTAGGAGAGCCTGTGACTGTTTTCAATCAACTTTCCCTATATTGAACTTGTCCCCAAATCAAGGCTTAATGAAGAAGAATTTGTTCTTTAAAAATCCATCTTGACAGATTTATATACCTTTGGCTATAAAGTTGTGCTAATTTTTGAAACAAAAAATGTCTGGAAACAGCCCCAATAATGCTGATAATACTTAACACTGTATGCTGATGAATCACCAGACAACACTCTTGGTGACTTGTTGGGATTGTTTTGTTAATTCTTGCAGGAATTATCCACTGTGACTAGATCTTAGCTCCATCCACATTTACAGTTAAGGCAAGAAAGGAAGTGGAAGACTAACTCTTGCCCAAGGTACTTGAGTCATGAGACTAGTAACTGAGGCATCTGCAGTTCAGAGTACACTAACTGAGTCAGAACTATGTCCTGGACCCTGTCGAGTAGGATGCCACTGTTTCAATTTGACCACAGACATTATTAATAGAGGAGCAGTTGAGAAATATGAGAAACACTGAAAATTGACAAGATGGGATCCCGCACTTGTTCTGAAATAAGGTCCCCTCTTCTTTGAGTGCGTTGACTCAAACTTACAAGCGGAAGCTCTGTCCCAGATCTACTGCATCTGATATTTAGAGGTTTGTTTGTTTGTTTGTTCCTTAATAACACACTGCTGCTCCAGTCTTCTATTAATTGAATACTTTTAGTTTTCTGTGTGATCATGCAAGCAAGTGTGTGTGTATGTGTGTGTGTGTGTGTGTGTGTGTGGTGTGTGTGTGTGTGTGTGTGTGTGTGTGTGTTCACATGCCCATGGCCACATATGTATATGTGTATGCCTGTGTGAAGAGGGCAGAAGTTGACATCAGATGTCTTGCTTAGTCACTTTCCATTTTACTTCAACACGAACCTCATTGATTGCTGGATCTGGGGATCCCCAGTCTCAGTCTCCCCAGCACGGGGATTACAGTTGAATCACCAAACCTACCCAGTACTCCTGTGGGTACTGAGGATCTGCACTCCCATCTTCATGCTTGCATAGCAAGCTCTCAACTCATTGAGCTATCTCCTTAGCTTCAAATAGTCTTCAGTATTTCAGTAATGTGCCTTGAAATAAAACATTGGTATCACACAAAGAGTTATTCAGCAAAACTATATAAATAAATCTAGCAACACTAGATTTTTTTAAATGGCACCTGATACCAATTATGAGTTATCTCCTTTGAACTTGTTAAGGAATTGTTTTCAAAAATTCAAAAAGATGTTCACAATTTTGTTTCACTGTCTCAAAGCATATACTATAAATTATTAATGCATCTCTTTCTTCATCAAAGCATATTATAGATTTTTTTTATTTTAATATGTAGAGTATTATTTCTTATACCTGAAGTAGCTGTAGTCCAAAACACACGATCACTTCCATTCACAGGTGTTTCATAGGTATCTTTCTCAAGGTCTTACACCTACATTTTTGGCCCTAAAGCTTCACATCATGGCATCAGTGACACAAATAATGTTTGCACCCCAGTGGTCAAAGTCTCTCCTGGCTACATCATCCATCCTCACAGCATTTTAGAATCTTAAAAAGATAAACTTCTTTCTTTGATTTGTATATTCAATGTCTCCCTAAATGACCATGTTCTAGAGGCTTGGTCCCTGGCCCTTGACAATACTTAATGGAAAATTTAAGGATGGAGCCTGGTGGGAGGTCCTTGGCTGGAGACATATTCTCTAAAGGGATTAGTGGGAACTTGGCCATGTTCCTTCCTTTCTCTTTTTATTACTTAGCCAAGAGGTGAGAGGTTTTTGGCGGTGCTGTCTCCATAATGCCGCATTGACACAGCAGTGAAAGGGGCAAGTGGGACTGCACAGGGTGGAAATCAGCACTGTACTCAAACTAGCAAGATTGTAAGGAAAAGCATAGCCTTTTGTTCTGTATGCATGTGCATGCGCTTGCACGTGTGTATGAATGTACATGCTTGCCCATATAGTGGTCAAGGGACAACTCATGAGAATTGATCTTCTTTTTCTACCCATGTGGGTTCCAGGGGGCTAAGTCAGGTCATCAGGCTTTGCAGTGCCTTTTCCTGCATAGCCACTCACCAGTCTGCTTCATATCTTTACGAGTTTGTCATCTGATGTATTTGTTAAAAGCAGTGGAATTCTCACATAGTTTTGGTACTTAGTGTACTGTGGCATACACTCTCTAACCTCTCCCAAGAGTACTTTATAAAATCTATTCCCTTCTCTTCCAAAATTACTCAGATTAGTGTACACAGAGATCGAGGTGATTCTCAGGAAAATATGCAGAATTTATATCCTGAGATATATTTTGTAAGAGTAACTGGTACTTCAATAGAAGGAAGCCATTTTCAGCCACAGAAAGACATTACATTGTGGGAAATTATTTCTAGTGCTTATGACCTAAAAATATGACAAAGTCTCTTGGAGGGCATAGTAGTTTGTATTTTTAAACATAAGAACATCATTATTCTTTTGACTCCAAGATAAGAATGTCTCCAAGCTGCCTGGAGAGTCCTGTTCTGGTTCGTGTAGATTACAGCATAAAAGATCACGCTCCGTTCTCAGTTGTCAAGTAGCTGGGAAACTGTAAGTGGATAAAGGGGCAATCAAAACAGCATCATCCTCTGATTAAAGTGAATGCTGATTTCTAGAAAGTCAGATCCTGGCTAAGGACGTCTCCTCCAAGCTTTCTTGCTGATGTTGCCTTTTTTTTCTTTTTTTTTCCACTCTCTCTCTCTCACTCAAAGACAGTGCTTGGCCCCGGAGGAAGTGGCAGAGCATGACTGTTCTTCTAGTCCATTTTCTGTAAGCACAACCCTCCCTCTTTGACTGTCATCAATCAAGTACTGATTAAGTTTGGCATTTTTCCAAATACATGTGACTTTCATAGTAATCTGTGAATCACCCTGTCTTAGTCAGACTTTCTATTCCTGCAATGAAACACCATGACCAAAACACAGGTTAGAAAGGAAAGGATTTCTTTGGCTTATAATTCCATATCATGTTCATCACTGAAGGTCAAAGCAGGAACGCAGACAGGGCAGGAACCTGGAGGCAGGAGCTGATGGAGCCATTCAGGAGAGGAGCCTTGGGGTTGGAATGAGGGTGGGGTGCTTACTGGCTGAGTAACCATGGCTTGCTCAGCATGCTTTTGTATAGAACCCAGAACCACCAAGCCAGGAACGGCACCATCCTCAATGGGCTGGACCCTCCCTCTCTCCATTATTGATCATCAATTGTGAAAATAAATGCCTTACAGCTGGGTCTCATGGAGGCATTTTCTCAACTGAAGTTCCTTTCTGTCTGATGCCTCTAGCTTGTGTCAAGTTGAAGGACAAAGCCAGACAGTACACACTTCTACTGTGTTTCAGGGAGAAGCTGGGCAGGAGCGAGATGGCAGGTGCTGGAAGGCCAACTTGAGGCTAGCACATCCTAATGCAATTTCTGAAAAACCCAGACACCATGCCATGCCATCAACCAATGTCTGTCCTGTTAACTCTTCGGGACAAGAGAAGAATGGAGAGAAGAAAGGTCTAAATTTTACTTTACAATAAATGGAGAGTCTCTATAGCTTGAGAGTGGATCACACCTCAAAGTGAATTCTCAGACGCCCACTCTAGGACCATTTTCTCACCATGCCGATTCTAGGTAAATGAGCATCATCACAGTCATGCTTTCCAGAGGGAGGCACAATACCTCAGAACCACAAATCCCATGTTTGTTTTAACTTAGGGAAATCTTACCTAATGTAAAAAGTAATTAGAAGGCTCCACACTAAGTAAATAAAATGAAGTCTGAAAGTTACTGTAAAATATCAGTAAACCATTTAAAAAATGCTTGCTTGCAAGGTGTTAAAGAACCAAGCAGAAATTCCAGAATCTAAAGGAAGATTTTGTCAGTAAAACCCAATCTGCTCAAAGGATATAGAGCCAAAAAAATAATGTTAAATATTAATAAATCCAGTGAAAGGCAAAGACAATAAAAATAAGATGCTGAGTAAGAAGATAAGAAGTGGGGAAGCTGAGGTGGGGGTGCCAGGTCATTTCCCGAAAACTCAAGGAGAAATTCAGAGAGGAGAAATGAAGCACGCAGTGTTAGGGAAATGTTTAGACAGCATGTCTGTGTACCAGGTTTCAGAAACCTCAAAAGCCCAAATTCTGATCAACAGTAAACATTAATATACTCAAAGATGTGTTAAAGTAAATACTCAAGAAAAGTAAAAAAACAAAACAAAACAAAACAAAAACCCATAATTGTGAAAATACCCTAAGTAAAAGGTCAGACTATGCTTCCAACCCAAATGTTTTGCGTAACTAGCCTCAAATTGTACCTGAGCTTGTGGGTCCTGGTTTGCTCTCTATTGATATTTTATAAACAAAAGCAGGGAAGGAAAGGATTTATTTCAGCTCACAGCTTACAGCTCATTGGGGAAGGGAGTCAGGGCAGAAAGTTGGAGACGAGAACAAAGATAGACACCAAGGAGAAACGCTGCCTATGAGTTTTGATGCAACCCAGGCATGCCCCAGTGTGGTATCACCCACATTGGGCGGATCATCCCATCAATCTTTAATCATGAAAGCTCCCCTAGACTGGCCCACTGTCCAGTCTCATGGGGGCAAGTTTTAATTTAGGTTTTTACTTCCCAGTTGACACTAGCTTGTGTCAAGTGACAAAAGCTAACATTTGACTCTGAGAAGAAGATGAACCTGCATTTAAAACTAAACAGCCTCTCTCTCTGTCTCTCTGTCTCTCTGTCTGTATCTCTGTCTCTCTCTCTCTCTTTCTCTCTCTCTCTCTCTGTCTCCGTCTCTCTCTCTCTCTGTGTATGTGTATGTGTGTGTGAGTGTGTGTGTATGTGTATGTATGTATTTGTGTGTGTGTGTGTGTGTGTGTGTGTGTGTGTGTGTGTGTGTGTGTGGTCTACGATCCTTGCCTTGTTTACAAGGGAGATATAACAAATCTGAGATTTTTAAATGCACTAGAAATGATAAAAATGTAAATATAGTAACTTTAAAAATAGAAATAGAGTGTGTTGCCAGGTCTGGTGGCATGTACCTACAGATCAGAGGAGGGAAGGAGGAAGAGGAGGTCACATGTCCAACTCCAGCCTGGGTTACCTAATGTGATGCTGACCCCACTCAAAAGGAAAGAGAAAGAGAGAGACAGAGAATAGGGAGGAAGGAAGGGAGGAAGGAAGGGAAGGAGAAAGGGAGGAGGGAGGAAAGAAAGAAAGAAAGAAAGAAAGAAAGAAAGAAAGAAAGAAAGGAAGAAAGGAAGGAAGGAAGGAAGAAGGAAAGGAGTTAGAAAAGGGAGAAAAAACAGTGGACTGTGTCACCCTCAAAATTATAGCTTTTTTTATTTTAAGAAATGGTAAAAGAAAGACACAAAGAGAAGGAAAATGTCAAGAAATGTGATAAATCTAAGCATAGGATTCAAGAATGAAAAGTTATTACATAAATCAACAACTTAACTACACAATAATAACCAAGGAAAAAAATGAAAAAAATATAATAAGTTAGAAGACTCTCTGTGTAAAATTGCCAAACAGAACCACTCTCCTGCAGATGGTAGGTTGGACCAAGACTAGTGGGGGTGGGGTGGGAAGAACGTCTGAAGGCAGGAACTACAAGGAAGTGCAAATGCAACCTTTGGAGTGGCTGGTTTTCCACTTTCCCTGCTTTAGTTTGAGGATGATTATAGTTAACACCCCACATGAAGAAGCTTTGCCAACTGCCCCTGAAGCTTCTGACCCAATCCAAAGGAAGGACTAAGCAGTGGAAGGGAGGAGGTGCTGAAAAGCAAGGATACCTCAGGCAAGAAATGATTCAGGTGAGAATAATCCTGAACCCTGGGCAATAACTCTGCCAGGAACCTGCCTCGCCCCTGTGTGCCTGTCTGAGAAGGCGGCAGAAATGCAGCTTACCATAAAAGGGCTTGAGAGACACTTCCGTTCCTCGCCAGACACACATTTGACAGTCTAGTCTTCTGATTAATGGCTTGCTAAGTAAAAGCTTTAAAAATCTTCAGGGAAAGGTCTCATAATCCAGAAATTCTACAATATGATGTTCAGAATGCCTTTAGAATTAAGAAATATGATATTAAAAAATGTTTTTAAAAATCAACGGATTGTACGAAACAAGCAGTGAAGAAGGCCATCTGAGGAACAGGGAGAAAAAGGAACAGAGTAAATTTAGAAATGGTAAGGCAATATCAAATAAATGGAGAATAAATAAGAGGAATCTGAAAGAACTGAAGAAGCAGACAATATGGACACAAAATACTCCAGGAGCTTTTGGCTATGAAATTCATGGGAAGAAGAAGTTCAGAGATTTAAAGAATCAGTGGACCCGAAGGAAACTCACCTGAAGATGTTCATAACACAATGCATCATACACAGCATGCTGTAATATAAAGACAATGGAAATATTTTTAAATTAGCCAAAGGAAAAAAGTACATTATATGCAAAGGGAAAAAGAAGTCAAATTACTGTTTGAATTGTTATAAAAAACAATGGTGGTAAGAAGTCAATAGAAATATATGTGAATATTTGTATTACATATTTTGTCCAATATTTTGAATCTAGGCTATTACCTCTACTCTCTTCCTCTCTCCCTCTCTTCTTTCCCTTTCTCTTCACCTCCTTCCCATCCTCCTTCTTTCTTCCCCTCCTTTCCTTCTCTCTCTCTTTCCCTCCCTCCTTCTGTCTCTGGGAAATCTAAGTCTCTTTTGTCCCACATTTTCGGTTCCACCTCCTTAACCTAGTGAAAATATATTTTAACAATGACCCACTAAAGCTGAAATAATATATCAGCCAGGAGATCACAGCTACAAGACACAGTAAGGCAATCTTTAAAGCCAATGGAAAACACTATAGGGAAGTGTAGATATACCCAGACCAATGAACATTGTTCTTCTGAGCTACTTGCGCAAACATTTTAATTCGCTGCTGAAGAAGAAGAATGTAACATGAAGTTTATGATCGATGTGTTAGCAAAACACAAGGTTATGAATGGGAAGGCAGATCAGTGGTTCTCTGGAACGCAGGTTGCGGTGACCAGGAAAAGAAAAATTCTGCTATTACAGATTCTGCCATTGTGATCCTCGTTGCTGCATGGGTTTACATACATAGTTCAAAGTTATTAAATGTTACACAAAAATAAAAGCTAGCAGTTTGTCTTCATTTTATAAATGATTGTAATGAAAAAGGGGATAAACAGCTCCAAAACCACTTGACAGGGCTAATTTTACCTCGAAACTGAAGTAGATTAGAATGGCATGGGGATGTCCCACGCCATGGCTAGAGTCCTTTTCTGGAGATGAACTTGGAGAACAGTTGGCAGCACCTCCCTGCAAATGGATTTACAACCTGCTGCTGGCTCCAGGAGCAGGAGAGACTCCAGGTTCCCCATCTATGTGTGCCCCTGCTGTTCTGCTCCTGAAGTTTACTAAACAAGCAACTGTTTAGAGACAATTTGATTGTAATGAGCCTTCATAGCTAAATGCTCTTTTATTGGCCCGAATGCAGTTCGATTGTCAGGAGGGGCCACCTCCGCCCAGCTGTCTTCCAGTACTTGTCTGGTAGGATGAAATATGACTTTAATAGCATCACACCTGGAGAAATGCTCTCCCAGGCCGCAGCATGAATACCCTCCCCCACTGGAAAACTGGCTTTTGTTTCTTTATTCCTCTGGGCCAGGCTCGGCAGCTCTTTGAATGATTAGATTGGTTTTAAAGTCAATAGAAACATAGCGTGTAAGAAGCAAACTTCGTGTTTTGGAGCTGACTTACCTAATTTAAATAAAATATGGTGGTGGGCGTGGTAAGGGAATAGAACAAATAGACCGTGAACACTTGTCTTAGAATTTCTTTATTCAGTACGTGTCCAGGGAAAATACAGGATAAACAACTCCATCAAGTGCAGGTTTAATGTCTCTTGGGCCCCAAAGCATGGGAAAAACTACAATGGGCCAAAGCATGCTGGTCTCAAATCTGTGGGAACCACTCGGCTACAGAGTTACAAAGACAGCTAGTAAAGTAAAAGACCCAACTGGATTTCAATTCCTAATACAAAGTAACTTCCGGGAATGAAACACAAAGCTCACTCAGTGCACACAGCGCAGATAAAATGTTTTATCCTCTTCCAAATAAGTCTCAGGCAGCTGTCTTCTACACTCCAAACTGTGGCCTTAGGCATCGTCCACCCTATTTCCAGTCTCTATTCTCTACCATGGTAACCACAGCTTGGGGCCATTCGTAACTTTGAGAGTCACACAGGTCTTGTCTCCGGCTGCAAAGCTTGTGATCTTCATGTTCACCCTGAGGCAGCAAGTGGGTGGAGATGCATTCCTACTGTGTCCCTCTGCTTATTAAAAGTATCTTAACAAGAATCTACCCCTGATAACTCCAGCCTCCTCTGTATGAAACCAGTCCATGGTATACCCTGACTGAAGCATTTTGTACTTCCTCCCAGCCACAACGTATCAAATATCCTTTCACACACATGTATTTCCCCAGGATGCTGTGTCCGTGTTCTCAGTCACACATGATATATGGTGGCTAGATCTAAATCTCTCCACTCTCACATTAAAACATCCCAGATCTCCCTGGAGATCAACCCAAGGTCTACGGAGAACTAGAAAGTATCTTCAAGCTGTTCCTTGGGGAGTTTAGTCTCTTGGCTTCTCCTCTCAGCAGCTGGGGTTCCAACAGCAGGGAAAAAGCAGGAAGGCAGGAATAGGGGACTCTTGAAACACAGATTTCTAATTGTGGAGGGGAAGAGAGTGGGAGCATTTGGGAATTGAATATTTTTTAGTTACTAAGACTTTGGGTCAAACTCCATAGTGGTGTTTTTCACATTCAACGTTTCTCCCTCTTCCTCCCAGTACTCTCCTGCTTATGACCACTGCTGTCATTGCATACTGGAAGGTCTTCAGGAGCCATAATCTCCATTTCACTTGAACGGCCCTTACTAGCTTTGCTCTCAGACAGAATTACCAGTGCTTCATAATCAAAGCCTGGTCTTATTTAATAGTATGGGAATGAAAGGGGTGTAGGAAGGGTTTATTGTTTTTCTAATGATGTTCACATGAGCTGCTGTGTTCCCATTAAACCGGGACCTGGGTATGCTTAGATTTTATAAGAAAGCATAATGGCCAGGCACTATGACTACATTTGGGTTCCTCATATGGCTCTTTGGAAATGAGCCAGCGTGTCAGGCAGAAAGAAGACGGTTTAGGCTTAACATGTGAACACTCTCCAATATGTTTCTTCAATAAATGGGAAAAGGAGGTTCTTCTAAAATAAAATCAAAACTCAGATGAGCCGAGCTTATCTCAAGCACAGAGAATTCAGGGCAGGGATGGAAGAACGTTATAGTACAGATCCTTGTCAGGATCCTTATCAGGGCATGAGACTTCCAACAAAATCAACAGTGGGAAATGTTCCAGATGCTGATAGACAACCAGCGCGTTTATTGCCAGTCACGCAGGCTCTAAACCTGCAGTCAGCAAGATGAACAGACACACGGAAGGTATCAGGTCATCCACTTCAAGGAGAGTGAAGAAGACACCCACTAGGTAAAGGAGCTCACAGAGACGCTGACAAGTATTCTTTCAGCTTGGTAAAGGGGAACCTTCCTTCTTGTCTCTCAGTTTCCCCTCTTGGGAAAGGATGACATTTTCTCTGGCTCCTTTGGTTTTTTATTATTATTATTTATTATTTATTGTTATTTTAACTATTTACATTTCGAATGTTATCCTCCTTTCTGGTTTCCCCTCCCCAGTCCCCTTATCTTATCCCCCTCCCCTCTGCTTGTCTGAGGGTGTTCCCCCACTCACCCACCGATTCCCTCCTTAACGCACTAGCATTCCTCTACACTGCAGAAATGAGCCTTCACAGGACCAGGGGCCTCCCCTCCCATCAATGCTAGATAAAGCCATCCTTTGCTACATATGCAGCTGGAGCCACTGGTCACTCCATGTGTACTCTTTGGTTGGTGGTTTATTCCTCGGCAGCTCTAGGGGCTCTGGTTGATTGATATTGTTGTTCTTCCTGTGGGGTTGCTAACCCCTTCAGCGCTTCCCCTAACCCCAATAGGGGTCCCCGTGCTCACTCCAATGGTTGGCTGCAAGCAGCCGCATCTGTATTACCCACTCCTAGGAGTCAACGGACCTTAGAAAGGCAGCACACTTGAGAAGAAACAAAGGCCGATGGTAAAGAACAGAGGCTCTAACTCCCACCAAGGGAGTCAGGAAGGTGTTTGACGTTCCTCTCAGGCAACTGCTACAGCTTGGCGTCCTTGGGTCTCTCTCCAAAAGATCATGTCTCCATTTAAATAAAGTGTTATATTTGAGAATTATCACTTCATTTTGGTAAACTGTCTCAATCAGACTGGAAAGACATTTGTCTTCGTAGACCGCTTGTTCTGTCTTTCACCCTTGTGGTCCAGAAGTTCTCAGAACACATGAATCTTTCAGCAGTGGTATGCGCCATGCAGGCTGCAGACTTGTATTCCAGAGAAGTTTGGTGTAAATTAGCCCTCCTTAGTTCCACACTTCTGAGTTTAAAAGGATGGCATCTGTGTCTCCAAGGACTGCCTTAGAGGATGGAGAGGAAATAGACCGGGAGACAGAACAGAAAAAGTTCTGTCAACAGTATATAAATCTACATGGCAAAGAAATAATCTGGCTTCTACCCTGAGAACCCCAGTGCCTTTGGAAACCATTTGAGTCAGCTGGAAGAGCGGCAGAAACATGGACGTCAGGATGCAGAGAGCAGATGACTCTCAGAGACAGAACAGTGCGGCCATGGTGTACCCTCTCTTCTTTTTCAGTTGACTGGAAACACCACTTCGATACAAGAGGGGGCTCACTTTTAATGTACATATAAAAACATGCTATTTGCTCATAGGACAAATACTGCCAATGTTTTAAAAAACACATTTAATCATTTAAAACATGCTGCCAACACACAAAATACCAATCTACTACCAATTCAATCATAAATACACATGTAAAATAGAAAATATACAGGTTTGTGCATAAGTAGATGAACATAGAGTTATGTAAGGAAAAAAATCTCTTTGCTAAGATAATAAAAGTGTCCTATATTTTTATATCTGTATTTTTCCACTTAAATGTTAAGTCTTCTAAAATATTTATATGTAGTATTAAATATAAGGATTTTATTACACATCTTAGATTTATGATCAATATTTTCAACATTATCTAATATAAACATATTTTACCAGTAGTTTCAAGAGGCACAATTTATCACATAACTATTCTGTGTTCTTGCAGATCTATTTTTAGGCTCTGTTCTGTTACATTAATTTATTTGCCTTTTCTAATGCCAAAATGTTTGTTTTAGACATTACCCTGGCTTAATCTCTTACTAAGTATAAAGTAAGAGAAAGCTTTCTCACTAGAGTTTTTAAAAATGTTCTTGGCAACTTTTCCATGTTCACTCTCCCGTTTGACCTTTGGAATTCATTCGTATGATTAGCCTCAATATCCACTCCCCAGAGGGAAAAATAATTGCCTTCCTGTTGGAATTGTGTCAGATTTCCATATATTCTTGGAAGGACAGACAGAAAAACAGCTATAGAAGCATCAACATGTACAGGGGTGTTTCGTCTTAGGCAAGCACGTCAAAGGTCATCAGAATGCTGGTGCATTTAAACCTATAGGGCAATCCAATCATGCCGTCACTTGGCATGCAAAGACAGGCAAGTGAATTGATTTTCCTGAGGTATGATGTCTCCATCAGTACAATATAGATGTCAGTTTCCTATGGTTTTTTTTTTTTTTTTTAGTTACAAAGTATGTTGTGTGTCTAACAGAACAGTGCTCAGACCTTTCACTTCCTTCTTTTGATGGTTAACTTTAAATCATTTTCCCAACTTTCTTTTTCAGTTTTATTATTCAACAGTTTTATAGGCACATTGTGATAGACTTCTCACTTTGGACCTTGTATAATGGGTAGACGGTCACCAGCAAGTTCCAAACCTTATCTCACTGAACTAGCGGTCGGTAAATGAATAAACATTTCCAATGATTACTTAATAAAACAATAAACATAATTTTCTCGGTTTCATTAATATTGTTTTCATATCTGAGAATTAAAAGTCAGGTGTGATGTTCTAGATATGCTATCCCAGAACTTTGGAAGCTGAGACAGAAGCAGGCGTGATCTACATAGTCTAGGCTATGTAGCAAAGCCTTTTCAATATGAGGAAGAGAGAATTATGAATTAATTTCTTTTCTGAAAGGTATATTATAAGAGAGCTGTGTGAGTGTGCATGTGCACACATTTGTGTGTAGTATATATACATTTTTGTGTACATGTGGATGCCTATGTACACACACAACACACACACACACACATATATATATGTATATATATATATGTATATATATATATATTAGTGGATTCAACCCTTCTCCACTGTGTGTTTTGAGTCAACCACTCTCTGATGACTGATGCTGAAGCTCTTCAATGGAACTAGGCTGACTTATCAGCAAGTCCAAGGCTCTGCTTGTCTCCTCCCCACTCAATAATGCATAACTACTAACAAAATTAACTGAAACTCTATTATGCATATTAGTGTTGTAAGTATAATCCCAAAGTTAAATTTGTCTTTCATTAGTGTATGATTCAGCACCCAGCAGGAGCAGCTGTCTTTTTTTTTCCCTTTTGCAGGATCAGCTTTACCTTAACACTGTTGTCGCTGTTATTTGCTTGTTTTTTTTTTTAAAGCGTATGAGTGTTTGCCTGTATGTATGTGTGGATAACCTATGTGCCTGGTGACCATGGAGGCCAGTTCACATACCCTGGAACTGAAATTACAGGTGACTGTAAGCTGCACTGTGGATGTGGTGAACTGAACCTGTGTCCTCTGAAAGAGCGGCCAGAGATCCAAATAGTTTGAGAAATCTTTTCAGCCCTTCTTGAGGGTTTTAAGATAACTATCATAAGGTCCTGGTGTTATACCATTTTGTTCGTCTCTGGGAATATTTGCATAATCTTGAGTAGCATATGCCTTAAGGATTCTTTTTCTTTTAAAATCCTTAGTCACAGTTTTACTCAATCACTAGTTATTATGTTCAGGTAATGGGTTTTAATATCTGTTTATTTTCTAAATAATATTATAATTCCTGAATCTAGAAACTCTGTCATATATTATCAAAAACAACTCTCTAATCTATTTTCATCTGTCTTTCTTTTTGTTTGTTTTGGCTAGCCATTAGCCTTAGTGTATGCAAACGTGTTTATGAAGTATAATATTGATTCATCATGATTTTGATCAGCATCTCTCTGACCACTAAATTTTTCCTTATTTCTGTAGTTTTCTTAGAGGAATGCATAGTTACTTACTTTGGTTGAGTTATCTTTTATTTATCACTATTGTTGTTTTTGAGTTATAACAGGTAATACATGACTGATAAGTTATCTTTTATCATTGAGTTGCAAGACATAATAAATGTATGATTCATTGATGGTAAAAATATATATTATTTGTACTTTATTACTGAGTTGTAAGATACACAGATAGAAGGTAGACATATAGATGATAAGTAAGATGAAAAATGGAATAAAGATAGACAGATGATAGAGATAGATAATAGGTAGATGGGCATATAGGTAATAGAACATATAGGTAGGTAGGTAGGTAGGTAGGTAGATAGATAGATAGATAGATAGATAGATAGATAGATAGATAGATAGAATAAAAATAGATAAAAATTCTTACAAAGTAAATGGCTTTACTGTCTCATTGGGTAGGTTGTCTTTTCAGTTCCTTGTTGGTTCCCTGCGGAGCTCAATTTTTTTGTTCTGATAAAGTCAAGTTTATCTACTTCTTTCCTTCTCATGCTTTGAGTTTCACATGGAAGAATGCTGAAATTATGAGTATTTGTCCCTGTTTTCTCTTGTAAAGTTTTAGAAAATTAATTTCCAATTAATTTTCAAATATAATATATAAAAGGGGAATGAATTATCATAGAACCATTCATAAAATTAAAAGAACTTATTTAGCCTTAGGTCTCTGACCTAAGCACATGCAATTCTTTACATACAACATTATTCTGTTGACATACATGTCTGTTTTGGCGGCAGAACCATGCTGTCATGATTGCCTTTCTGCTGTACGATATTTTGAAATAAGAAAAATGAGACTCATTTTAATCCATCCTCTATCACAATTGTTTTAACTTTTCTGAAATTCTATTTGGATTTCCACTTCAGCTTGCTAATCTCCATGAAGAATCAACCTTAGATTGCCGTATGAATTGTGTTGAATGAGTTGGGCAATACCATAATACCTTTGCTAAGCCTTCTGATCTGTCAACTGGGGTGTCTTTCTTTGTTTTGTATTACTTTAATTCCTTCCAACAAGACTTTGTAGTTTTCAGAATATAAGGGTTTTTTATCCCTTAGTTGAATATAACACTAATTCTTCTAATTCTTGCATGTGTATAGTTTCCTTAATTTATTTTATTTACTGGTCATGCCAAATAGAAACAAAATTGATTTTTCCATATTGGCCTTGCACCATGCAAACTCACTGAACTCCCTCACTATAATAGATATTAGCAAATTCCTTAAGATACTGCCTGTATACAATTAGCCATTCCTTGAGTAAAGACAGTCATTGTTTCTTTAAAATTCAAGTATTTCTGCACCTTTTCTGGACTAGTTCCACTGATTCCAATCTCCACCATAGTGTAGCTTATAAGTACGGAGTGGGGGCATTGTCTTCTTCCTAGCTTTAGAGGTAAATCTCTCAGTTATTCAATGGTAAGCATTTGACTTTATATTTATGTATTTAGTTTGTTCTTTGTTATTATAATGAAACAGTGTTGTTTTGTTCAAATCTCCTTGCATATCAATTGAATTAATCCCGTGATTTATATTCTAATTTGACATTAATATTTATTCTGTTAATAGTTTTCAAATGCTAAATCAGCCTTGCATTCTTTTGTTCATCTTACTTATTCCTTTTATGGCATTGGATTCAGTCCATGAGCACTTCGTTTATTTCCCTTCATACCCACAAGCTATAGTTTGGTAGTTTCCTTGTTCTGACTTTGACTGTTCTTGCTACAAGAGTTATAGAATGAACTGGAGACAGTTTCCTCTTCCATAGAACACGTTTAGGGGGACTTGTCATTGATCCTTCTCTAGACACTTAATGAAATTTGGTTATAAACCCACCTAATCCCAGACTTGACATTATGGAGGGTTTTCTGCTTGTTTGGCTGCCTGGTTCTTCATATTTCAATATCTTTGTGTGCTAATATAATTTCAGATTGCCTATTTCTCCTGGAGTTGGCTTGAGTAGCTTTTAACATTCTAGAAATGCATCCATTTTGCCTAGTGTACTTAGTATGTGAGTGTACAATTCTTCTTAGTAGTCTTCATGAGCTCTCTTTCTTTGTAAGCCAGCAGTTATGTCCCCATCGTTTTGGATTCCACTGCTCTGACTTTAGCCTATGGAGCATAGATCCATTGTCTATGTCCTCTAAACTTCCAGGTTTGCTGCAAAATTGTTCTAAAGAATCGCCTTTGAAAATATCACTGCATATATTAGTTCCTTTTCTGTTGTTGTGATAAAATACCACAACCAAAATCAACTTAAGGAGGAGTTTATGTTGGCTTACAATTCCAGAAGGATCTTGGGGAAGAAGTTCCAGAAGGAAAGAAAGACACAGCATGCTAGTCAGAGCAGGAAGCTGCCAAACCATATTTTTTCCAGATACAACAAGAGAGAAGAGGAAGGAAAAGGAGTTAATAATCCATCAAGCTTGCCTGCCACCCCGCTCCCCAGTGTCATTTTTCCTCCTGCAAGGCTGCACCCCATAAAAGTTCAATAACTTCACCAAACAACATCACTAACAGAAGACCAAGCATTCAAGGACATCTGTCATTCAAACCCTAACACTTAGGATAAGTGACATCTATGCATTCCACTGCAAGGTTTAAAGTCCATTCTAAAAATAACAGAGCAACATATATTAAAAGAGCTTACAGACTGAAGTAGACATATTTGCATTCCAATATTCCCTGGGTTTTTTGAGAGTTAATGACAAAGGCCTGAAATATCACAGGTCTGAACTTTATATTCAGGTCCTCTGAAGAGATAAGCACATATACGCAAACACCTTCTTGGCCTTTGTTTTATGAGAAGAACCTTCCTTCCTAGACAGATGGCAGTTTCTGAAAGTAGGGTTCACTCTGGGGCAGAGCCATTCAGATGGTGCCAATATAAATAACTGTTGACTTGTTGCGGAAAAGCCAACCATTTCAAAGCAACCCCAAAGATGTGATCACAGGGAGTTAGTTCTGTTTTATGCCATGTTTCCTGCATAATTCCTGCACCCTGTCTCTTCTTGTTGTCACTACTGATATTTGCATGTAAACGGGATCTTAGCTGCTTAGAAACTCATTACTTCTGCTTTTCTCTGCTGAAACAGACTTGTTTCTTTAACAGGAAGAGAGCTATCTGATCTCTCCCCCATCTACAAGTTGATCTCATTTAAAATAGAAACATAAAGTTTGTTATTTGGAACAACGGATTCAACTGTTGCACTGTTTGCTCTGTAACCCAGTTCTCACTGGGAAAGGGTTTAAAAAGAACAATGCTTTTGATTGCTGATGTTTTGAGATTTTCAAAACCTACATCAGTTGGTGAAGGCTCCTGAAAACAGATTTATTGAAGTATTTTTCAATTTTTATTATTAGAAGGGTGGGGCACACATGCCATGCATGTATGTGGAGGTCGCAGGATAATGTTGTGGAGTTGGTTCTCTCCTTTCATCTTCCCATAGGTTCTGGGGATCAAACTCAGGTCACCCTGATTGTACAGCAAGCACCTCATTTGCTCAGCCATTTTGCTGCCCCAAATTTTTGATAATTGAGAAAAATAATAATTAAGGAAGAGGAAAATTAAATAGATTCCATCAACAGAGCTGGCTGAATACATCAGTGAATCTATTCTATGAATGCACAATGACATTACTGTAGATCAATAACAATGATATGATTCTATATGTGCTATAATGGAAAAAGATGTCCAAAATGCCTTCAAAATAGAAATGCCAGACATGTAGCTATACAGTGCAACCTCCTCTCTCTTTCTCTCCCTCTCCCTGCTTTCCCCCTCACTTTCTTCCTCCTCTCTCTGTCTCCACTTCTCCTTCTCCATCTCCCTCTCTGAATCAGAGGAGGGTCTGTGAGGAGGGCCACAGGATTGTCTTGCATTTTTCTGCCCTGTAGTTGGTTTCTCCTTCCTGTACTGAATTCACAGAACTTTTATAACAAAAACACAGACACACAGTGTAATCAATCATGGGCTTCTGATTCTTTTCTGTCACAGGTGTGTAACAGCAATGAGGCTATCAAACTGGAGAATGCTGTGTGATGTTCTCGACACCCTAGGAAGTTAGGATCTCCAGAAGATTCCATGTCCTTCAACAATTCTCATAGACACAGTATTATTTTTACCTGAAAGTTCTTTCGGAAATGAAAAACCAAGCCTAAAATGGTTACCTTTTCCTTTAGGGAACATATACCCAAAGTCAACCAACCCTAGCCAGCATTACAAAAAGTAAGAACAAATGCTCCTTAAATGGGTACAGCTTCCCATGCCTGTAATCTGAACACTCAAACAAACAAACAAACAAACAAACAAACAACAGAAGCCTAGTACAGCAGACTAAATAGACTTAAGGGCAAAGGACTATAAGTTTGTGGCCAGCCTGGGCTACATAGGAGATGCAATCTCAAGAAAACACAACCAAAAGAACAAGAACATTAAAATGACTAACTGGCTGTCATTTTTCTTTGTTGTTTGAAAGAAATATTTTCAGATATCTTAGACGATCTGTGAAAATTAACACTTCACCCACCCAAAGAAGGGTTGCCCTCAGAGAAAGGAAAAGAACCAAAATACTGTGTTTGCTACAGTCTACATCCTTCCCATCTATGAAGCCTACTCCTCAAGGTGCTAATATTAGGACATGGAACACTGGGGGAGACTCCACTCCGGATTAATAGACTTATGAAGCAGGCCTAAAGATGATTGCTCATCCCCCTGCCATACGAAGTAGATAGAACTACCTATGAGAATCAACCCTCAGCGCAGAATCTTCCAGAACCTCCATCTCGAACTTCCCAACCTTACGGAACTATGAGCAATGAACTTCTGCTGTTTATCAAAAGCAAACAAAAACAACAACAAAATCCTATTACAAACAGACTAAATAGACTTTAATGTAAGCAAACACGTTCTAGTGAACACCTCAGACTTCACTCAGCCTGAATCTGTATTTGCCAAGACCGCTTTGTAAATTGTCTACCAAGGTCTCACACCCTACACAGGCCTCTCCCAAGTTCTATGAAGAGACCCCTTCTACTGACAACCAGAAAACTCTCTGGTTGTCTTTGTGTTTTGACAAAATAAGAAAGTGATAACAACATCATTGTTCACAATGAACAATTGTTTTGAGCTCTGCAGAATAAGGTTATATCACCCAGCATTCTTCAAAAGGACAGAAAATTCTGTTGACCTTGGAGGGGGGAACCCGCTGGGCTGGGAATAAAGAGGAAGAATTACATTCCTACCCAACTCACCATCTAAGTGATCATGAACTAGCAGGTGCTATTGGGTATCCCTCACTGTTGTAGGGGAGCATTGTTTCTGCAGATTTCACATATGTCATGTAGGCAACCTATACTCAGGTAATCTTAGCACATGACACCCAAAATACAGTAGGCCACCCTGGTATTTGTGAAAACAGCACAGGTTGCTCTCAGCTTCCCCTCACCCTTCTAACTGAAGCAGAATGGGATCCCCTCACTCATTGGTTCCCTCCCAACATCAAGATGAAATGAACACCCTTGTCTCTGAAGACAGAGGACACAGAGAAGAGTCTGAATAAGCAGGCCTTGCTAGGGCCCCGGTTCATTGCTGCTAGCTCATGGCCATGTGTACTCAGTTGTATCACACCTGACCCCTGCATCTTTCATCACAGGGCACAAAATGCATAGGATTCCCTACTGCTTCATTCCCATCCCCGAAGCCTCCAGTGTCACAGGAAACTTGTATAAAAATGGTTTTGTGTCCATCCTTCTTGTTGATCTGTCACAATTGTAATAATGGCCTATGTCACAAGCCTAACAATGAAAACGATACTATTTAACAGTTACAACTTCTAAAATCATGCCTCTCATACCCACATCCACACATCCCTGAGTCTATACCTAACCCCTCACCCTCCTCACCTCTAACTCTCTTCTTCACATATATTCAGTCAATTATCTTCCAAGCCAATTCCACTAAACTGGGTCATGATATAGAGCAGAGTGATCTCTCTTTAAAATCCATTTTCTGATTATATTAGTGATCTTTATGCATCTCAGGTCAAAATAATGAATACAAATCTTGGAAGCAAACCTGTAGGGAGGTGGGTGCTTCAGACATAGACAATCCTGCATCATTTAACTAATATTTGCTTAGCTTCAGAGGTTTGGACTGCTAAGAGAATTAAGACATAGTGTGAAAAAAAACCACACAGAATCAACCATGGAAACCCCCAGGTGAGTCACTGACATGATTACCTCAGGGGTCTGTTGCCTTCTTCTAATAAGCCCTTCAAGCAGGCAGTGTGAAGACTGGGATATGCAGAACTAGATGAGTGCAAAGTTCCCTTCTCTTCCCTGGATTGCATCTTTCTTTTTATCAGTAGCCTCCCCAAGCCTATTCATACCTTGGTAGCACCTCAGAGAACATCTGAGCTGACAAGAATTGAGCTTATTCTGCCTTCCCCCTTCTACCTCTGGTTTCCTTGTCTGTGTAACAGATTTCATCTTCTCTCCTTGATGAAAAAAGAAGCAAGTTACAGAAGGACTTTTCATGACAACTAGGTTTAAAATCCCAGTAATGATGTGGAGGAGAACAAATGATTTCATTTTATTCCCCGTTTCCTTCTTGAACCACCATGAGCAGAAATGCCACTGGTGCTCACAGATGATCCACACATTTACAGAGCAAGTCTTATTTCTTGATTGCTTTGGTAGGCATGAGAGGAATTATGTGAAAAGTAGGATTTAAATATGCTATGTAACTGAGAGAGAGAGAGAGAGAGAGAGAGAGAGAGAGAGAGAGAGAGAGAGAGAGAGAGAAAACGCGCACAAATGCACAAACACACATCCACACTCAGTATGGTATCACCCATTACCTTTTTGTCCATGGACCTCTGTTGAATGTATTTTTACATACAGCACTTCCATAATTACTCTGTCTGTAATCAGCATCATTAAGATGCCCATCTCCTTCACTTCAGTCTTCAGAAGACAGGAAAGGAGGAAAGATGGTATTTGTCTGATCACCAGAAAAACTTAATCTAGGTGGGGAGTCTTGGCAAAGAAACAGGAATTGTCTCATGCATGACTGGTTACATTTTTATCCTAAGGCATAGCACTAAACCATTAAGTTCTATTTAAGGTTTTATGGTCATCTCATGTTACATAAATTCTGAATGTTATGATACACTGAATGGCCCATGGAGTGATGAAACTCACCATGAAATCTCTCCAATAAGAAATGTTTCATATTCAGAACTGTACATTATTATATAAGTGGTCAATTTCAGGAAGTGGATATTAGTTGATGTTGGAAAATATTCCTTCAGGGTGAGCTTTCTAAACCTCAAAATTGGAGTAAATTTGTGGCACACTGACAAATCTTTTTGTTTTGAACTAAGAATTTATTGAGAAAAAAAAACAAGATGTTGGGAACAGACCAAATTAAAAATAAATAAATAACTTGCCTTGTTCAATTTTTTTAATAAGTAAAAACAATGACACAAAGACCTGGATGCTCACAGCTCCTTTAGAATATTCAGGGTGAATAATTCCAGACAAAAGGGTAATACAGAGACTTTAGAAAACGTTTAGGCTAGAGAAATGACTCATCATTTCAGACTGGGTTTGGTTCCCTGCACCCATGCCAGAAATGAAAGTCAAAAAGCATCCCACGAATTCTCTGGACTTGTGTTCATGGTATTTTTATGAGTGAATTGCTTGCTCCTATGGTGCCCAGCCAGGAGAGGGCACCATTTATAGATCCCCCCGGAACTATAGTGACAGGCAGTTGTGAGCCACAAGGCATGGTTGCTGTGAACCACACCCAGTCTCTGTAATAGAGAGTCTGTGACTCTCTTAGAGTCATAAAAATCAGTTTGTAAGAAAAGCCTTTGTTCTCTCAAATACTGTTGTTATACAAATAGAGCCATACACTGTTCACTGGCGTGAAAATGGCCATTTCCTTCACTCCCTTCTTTCTCTACTGGTCAGTTTCAAAAACAACAACTTTTAAAATTAAATTTAGCACTGAAGGCTGAATTTTTTTTTGAAAACTTTGAGTTTGGGGTGGGGGGATGGGATGGGGAAACTGGGAAAGGGGATAACATTTGAAAGGTGAATAAATATCCACTAAGAGAAAAGAAAGAAGAAAAAAAGAAACTTTGAGTTTGCTTGGACACTATCTTAAGTGAAAAGTCTCAGAATAACTGAAAGGAACTGGGAACTCCAGTGCACCTGAGAAAATTACTATAAGGCACTAAAATTAAAAGAAAATAAAGAAAAAGAGGAAGAGGAGGGAAAGGAGGAGGGGAAAGAGGAGGAGGGGGAGGAGAAGGCAAAGAAGAAGGAGGAGGAAGAGGAAGAAGAAGAAGGAGGAGGAGGAGAAAGAAGAAGAAGAAGAAGAAGAAGAAGAAGAAGAAGAAGAAGAAGAAGAAGAGGAAGAGGAAGAGGAAGAGGAAGAGGAAGAGGAAGAGGAAGAGGAAGAGGAAGAAGAAGAAGAGGAGGAAGAAGAAGAGGAGGAGGAAGAGGAGGAGGAGGAGGAGGAGGAGGAGGAGGAGGAGGAGGAGGAGGAGGAGGAGGAAGGCACGTCATTTTTTTTTTTGGTTCTTTTTTTCGGAGCTGGGGACCGAACCCAGGGCCTTGCGCTTCCTAGGTAAGCACTCTACCACTGAGCTAAATCCCCAGCCCCGTCATGTTTTAAAGAACTGTGAAAATATGGGTGGTAGCATATGAGAAACCAGTAAGAGAACCCAGGTCACTGTTGGAGGAAACATAAAGCATAAAGATCATGGAGCTTTCTCAGAACACTTAGAGGACTGTAAAAGGTAATGGATCATAGGAGTTGCATAGCTGCCAGATGTCAGAGGGAGGAGTAATTCTGCCCAAGACGTCTTCCTTCGGTTTCACATCTGGAAAATGGGTCTGTTAAAGAAAAAGAAAACTTTAGCAATTAGGATGAATGAGACATTTAAGGGTTTTCTAAGGAAGATGGAGGAGCTTGTAGCCTTCACCCAGTAAATTCAAGCATGAGATATACTCAAGATGAGATATACTCTGTCACTGAGGTTTAAAAGGAGGAGGGATTTAGGTCAGGACAGGTACATAGTCTATTTTCAGACTAGTAGAGAAAAAGCATCTCAAAAGCAATAGGTGCAACATGGATCATACAACACAAAAGCACAATACTACATGCATTTGACTACACGGTTGGAATTGTAAATACTATACTGTAAATATAGTATTTATTGTATTTAAGAGAAAAAGGTGCCAGAAATCATTCTAATAAATAAGTACTTGCATATCTGTTCATTTCACTCCTGACTATACTCAGGCATACACTTGTCTTGTTCGCTGATGTAGGTCAGTGCTTTCAAGCGTTGTTCTTTATTTGATCAATGTATCAATGCAGGGGTGGAATGCTGGGTTTTTGCATTTATAGGTTGCACAAACATAACTTTAATTATTCCTAATACTCAGTCTTATAGATCTGTGTCAAGTGGTGATTTGCCATAAAAACAAAACAAAACAAAACGTGAACACTCAAGAATGCTTTAAGAAGTTTCAACTAAGACATTTCCAGAGATGAAAGGGGTTTTTCATAATGATAAAAGGGTTACTTCCCATGACATATCAGGATTTCAAAGAATTCTAAAGTAAATTGGGATCAATGTACCTTCTAAATAAGGTTCAAACAGATATGGAGTGTAAGGATGAGACTCGGTGATACAGCCTTGCCTAACGTGCTAGAGGTTAATGGTTTGATCTACATAAATTACCCATCAACTCCAAAGACAAGTGATTAAGATGATTTAAAACCATCTATAAGCAGCAGAATAGAATAAGAACTCCAAAATTTAGATTCGCGTACACAAACAAGTACATGTGACTAAAAGAACCGCCTCAACCAGAAAGGAAACCTTATACAGTTTCATGGGTAGGGTCATAGTAATATTTTTTAAAGAGAAAATGAAATTAAATTCATATCACACATGATCTTTTTATTACTTAAAAGGCTTAATTTGAGATTACTAACATAAAATATTTTTAGAAAAATACACAGAATCCTTATCACAGAGTGGGAGAGAATTTCCTGAGGCATATTACATACAAATCTCCAAGACAATATTAATGAATTTAACAAATTTGACAATATCTGACTTAAGAAACAAAGCAATAAATGCAAAAAAAACAATATATACATATGTATATACATATACATACACATACACACAGATACACATATATGCACATAGGTATACATATACTATTATATTTATTTATATATAAATATATATGGTTTTTAAGTCTGGATGTGGTCAAATTTATGTACATATATGTATATATAGATGAGGTTTATTTGCTTTATTATTTGTTTGTTCCATTGAAAACATCAATGGAATGACTTTTGTTGAATGATGGGTGTATTTGCTATGAAATTTTTAGAGCAGCATTTTTCTTTATGTCTTTAAATTCGTCTTTTGGCTTGTACTGTTTCTGGTAAGAACTTCCCACATTAGCTGACAGATCTACATTGTTCAACAGTGTGCTTTTTCCTCTCCGACTCTTCTTGAGGTCTTAGGCATGAAATCCAATGTCTCCTTCCACATAACAAGCAAGCGCTCTATCACTGACCGGCATCCCAAGGTGTCTCTGACTTAGGTTTAAATTGTGTTGGCATTTGGGAGGTAGCTCAGTGCTCAGTCTCTAAGGTACCCATAACACCTGCATGTGAACCTGCATTTAGATCCACAGCACGCATGCAGAAGTCAGGAATAGAGGTGTACCCCCTGTGATCCAGTGGTGGGGTACATGTAGAGACAGGCAGATGCCCAACACTCCCAGGCCAGTGAGCGTTCGGTTCAGTGAGAGAAAATGTCTGAAATAAAGCAAAAGACAAAGAGCATGGAGGAAGACACACAGTGTCAGTCTCTGGCCTCCATATGCACATATGTATGTATACACACATGCAAGCACACTACAGACATACACACACACACACACACACACAAACACACATAAACACAAACATCACAGACACACACATGAACATACACAGCCCACAGAAACACCACACCATACACACACACACACATGAACTCACACACACATAAACACAAACATCACAGACACACGCATGAACATATACAATCCACAAAGATACCACACCATACACACACACACACACACAAACATATACACCACAGACACACACACAGACATGTACATGAACACATATACCACAGACACCACACTATAAACACACAAACACATACCCCACATACACACGAATACACACACACTCTACAACCCAGACAACACAAACACACACACACACGAACACACACACACACATACGAACACACACACACACAAACACACACACAGATGAACACACACAATGATGTTTTTCACTTTGCGTACACACACGCATGCGCATACACACACGCATAAACATACATGGTGATGTTTTTTCACCTTGCATTCACTCACACATTTCTTTATCTACATGTTGATTTTATTCTTGGAATAACTAATATTTTAACCTTGAGCTGATAAGGTTAGAACAAGTGAGAGAAATCTTGAATGCGAGCCTACCCCATCTGATATTTTCTTCACACTTCTGCCTTCACTGTCCATTCCACTCAATTGTTACCTCTTGCCATGCACTTTGCTATTTGAAAAGTTAATAAATCCCCACTGTATCTTTTTGAAGAAGCTCTCTAACATCTCATCAAATCGTTGAAAATAAATTACTTTTAACATCAAAAGTGTTTAGCCGAGTACATTTAAAACAGCACCATATGTATAAATGGATATGTAGACATTTGGTACATTTGAAATATTAAATTGTCATTTCTAGAAACATGGCATACTACTGATAGATTCAAAGCTGTTCTATTCTACTTGTGACAGTTTATAACAGGAGCAAAATTAAAGATATGAAGCAGCAATGAAATAGTTTTATGGTTGAGGGTCACCACAATATGAGGAACTGTATTATAGCATTGCAGAATGAGGCAGGTTGAGAACCACAGACCAAGAGGTTTCTGTTCTGTTCTATAGAATCGCACTATATACCAAATGCTGAGAATGTGTGGAATGAAATTATATGTACACATAAATGTATATATGTACATATATACGTGTGTATAAGTGTCACTATGGCTCCGATATAGAGAAATAAGTTTTATAGTATGTCTGCGTGTGCACACAAGTGTCTGAGCATGTGAAGTTTCCAGCTTAATCAGTGAGTCAGCTACTCCATTATTTGTCCAAAGACAGCGACTTATTGGCCCTTTCCTATTTTGAAACCATAACCAGTAAATTAAGCTATTTTAATTATTCTCTCATGAACATTGCCTCAGGCCCCATTTTTATGCCATAAGCAAGTCTATAGCACTCCCGATACATGACACAATTACTGTATCTAATACTCCAAGTGAGCTTTTTAAAATGGTGGAAAATGTTTTCCACCAATCAGAGATTCCAGTCCTTTAACTGGACCTCAACCCAGCCACTGCTCACTAATTCATCTTTCCCATTACCTTTTGTCCTCTGTCACTAAACATCTGAGAACCACTCAGACGAATTATTTATTTTGCTTACAGTGACAGAAGGTAAAGTACATGGTCTCTTGGCCCCAAGCCTTGGGATAGATCTTCACACTAGCAGAAGGTTGTGGTAGAGAAAATCCTTAGCTTCAGCTCAGATAGGAGACAGAGGAAATTCTCCTCATAACTTTCAAAGGCACACCCACAATGGCGTATTACCTCTACCTTGGCACACACCGAAGTTTCTGTAGCCTATCCAAATAGCACCAGAGTCCAGGGAACAGACATTGAAACCAGGAACCCACTGGGGACACTCTATATTTAAAGCATAGAAAACTTACTTAAGTAGGTTTATTTTTTTCTCTCTTTGTTTTAAACATATCTAAGCAATATAGAAATATACACAATGCATGTAATCGATACATGTCCAGAGAAGTTTTCCATATTTTCCTTTTAGTTTTGTATATACTTAAAATATATATTTTCATTCCTATTTTATTGGGGTCCATATTTTAAGCGTACTGATCAGGTCTAAAGTTTTTCCAACAAAAATCAATTTATATTTCCCCACGAAGGAGGTAGTGGCCTTAGAATCTACAGGCTTTACCCCTTGGCCTTTTCATTGTATCTCTTAAGCTGCATTTGTTCATGTTTTCTTCATACTCACATTTTACAGTGTGTGATACAGTGGGTTCATTGAATTTTTGTCTGATACTTTTGTTTATGTTTTTTTCTATGCAGGCTGATTCTTTTTATTTATCTTATTTTTCTGTTTGCTGAAGTATGATACTTCCTGGATTTCCTATTGAAGCTTAAAGAGTCTTTAGATGCTGTCTTTTTTTTTTTAAGTCTTGAAAGTCAAATTAGCTAACTATTGGACTTCACAAACCTTGACAAATAGAATCTAGCTATTTTACTCCTGGGCATGAATCCAGAGAGTTACATACCATGGCACAGAGAGATCTGCTCATCCATATTTACTGCTGTTTCATTCACTGCACCAAGGAAGTGGAACCAACCTAGATCCCCATCAACAGATGACGAGACAGTGAAAAGCTGATACGGACGGCAAACGGAATGCTGTTCAGGTATAAAGAAAAACGAAATCACAAATTTCTCAGGAAAATGGATGGTCTTAGGATGTGTAATATTAAGTAAGTTCACACAGTCTCAGGAAGGAAAATAAAATTAAATATTTTCACACATACACGGGTCATAGCCATGTTTTTTTTTCTGTTTATGTAAACAAGCATACACATGGGTGCAGAATAATATGTAGAAAAAAGAGTAAGACAGGGTGCGTGTTAGGGGGTGAGGAAGGACTGGATGAAGGCAGTGGGCGCGTGAGTCATCAAAGAGAATATAGAGCTAATTACTTTTCCAGTTCTCACCCTTCCATATAGTTTTCATATGTTGGTGGTGGGTAGGTGAATAAAACTGTACATAAAAATGAAATTTAAAACCCAGTGTGAAAATCCACAACCTTCAGAATGGCTATTCTGACTGTATCAGCCATTGAGAAGTACAGAGTTGGTTAAGTTCACTATGTGATTGTTTTATTTAAAATTTCTTAAAGTTTTACTACATTATCAAAGATTAAAATTAGGAAAAATTAAAAATTGTTTTAGCTTATCGAATAAAACATAAAATTGTTCGCACGAATCATTACTGTTAATATTTCATGAAGTGTATCTATTGAGTAAGGCTTAAATCAAGCTACACATATTTATCTCCTCAAATGCCTATCATTTTGTTCTGATAAAAGGTTTTAGAGTCTTTCTAGCTTTTGAAAATGAAGCGTAGACTACTTTCTGTATTCACCAGACCTTGGTACCACATCTGGACATGTGTGCTCATCCATTGCTTCCCTGCCTCTGCCCCCAACTGTTCCAGCCTCTCATGACCACCATTCTACTCCCCCTGACCTTCTATGAAACTAACCTAAGAGCCCATGACCTTATGATCATGTGATAGATGTCTTTCTGTGCCTGGCTTGGTTCATTTAGCATGCTTCTAAATATACACACACAACTCATTTCCTTCTAACACCCAAATGTCATTATGCAAGTTTTCTTTTCAATGCTATATTTCCTTGCCTTGCTGACACCCTTAATGTTCTCCCCATTCTTGACATCTTCGAATTTATTGAGTGCTGCTAGGACTTCAGTCTGCTTTGGCCCAAACGTTCACCTGTTGGAGATATGATTCTCACTTCAGGTACAGGAGGTGGAAACTTCAAGACGAAGGGTGTGCTGGGAGGTCATAAGGTCAATCAAAGACTTGTCCTGAGTGGACACCATAGAACCCTGGTCTTCTTCAGACTTTTTGTCTTGGTGGCAGTCATCCCCTGTGACTTGCGTTTCCAACGCTGACCTCTGCCATCAAGTGACGGAGCCAGATCAGGCCCCTCGTCCCAGCCTTCAATGTGCTGTTTTCACCTTTAGGATTCCAAAACTGTCTGCTGAATAAAACTTTTTTAAAAGAAAGATTATCTACCTTGGGTACTTTGTTTATGATCATGAAAAACTGACTAATATTCAATTTCTCTCATCACTATCCCTACCGTTTGTACATTTATGAGTTTCTTCAAACATAAAAAATTGTAGTTAATTTTTGCAAATATCACCTCTCCTACATTTCCTGTATCCTTTCTGGACAGTGTGTGCCAATTATGCTGGACTTTATGTGCTATATGATTCTTTGTGACACTCTTTTTAAAATAATGTATATTTTGGACAATCTCTTAAAGTCTACATTTAGCACTAATTGTTTTGATTTTTTTTCAATGTGCTTAATTATTTTTAATAACTTGAAAGTTTCTGCTTTCTAACTTATCCACCGAGTTTTTATCTTCAATGATGGCATTCTCCAACCTTGATAACCTTTTAGATTATCTTGCTTATTAATGCTGTACAATATTGCACTTCTTATATTTTAAACTGTTATAAAGTCTTCTATCTTGTGTCAGTGAGTGAGAGTTGTTCTGTTTATTGAATCAGTAGACACTATTTATGAAGGCATATTTGTAAACTGACAACTTTGTATAATTTGATTATAATTCAAGAATCAATATTGATGTCAGTTTCTGTCATTCTTAGTGGCACTTTTATTATGGGGTTCTGAACAGTTGTATAATAGGATGTATTGCCTACTTGGAGGGAGAGAATTCGCTTTCACTATTGTAAACCTAGCCACTTCCTACGGCTAGAGAAAGCATAGCATTGACCTACCCGGTAACAGACTTAGGTTATCTCATGATTGATTTTATTTTCATCCACAGCCCAGGAAAGAAAACCTTCCTCTATGCTAAGATTTCCACTTAAATATTTTCCACTTCACTTCATCTTATGCTGGCTTTGCTAAGAGGACCAGATTCGGAAGTTCTGCTACACATGTGAGACTGTGGCCTTTTCCACTGTTGTTTGGACTCCAGACCATGTTAGCTTGTAATCATCCACTGCTGTGTCGTCTTTGATACTTTCCTTCAGGTTCCTTTCCTATCCTCATTTAATATGGATGATCTCTTTCAAGCCTTGTTGTCATATATTTTAAAAATTTAAGGATTTGTACAGGTATCAGGCAACTCTGTTCTCTGACCAGAATCAGAGAGATGCCAATACCTGGTCAGTCTAAAATCCTCAACAAAACTTCTACATTACTTAAAATGTCACAGCCAGGGATCAATTTTCTATCTTAATATGTCTCCAAAATATCTTGCCAAAATCATGCCTGTACAGGTCATCAAAGCTAAACTCTGAAGACTTATCATGTGATGTGCACTGCTGAAGGCCTCATGTTCCAGTGTCCTTGACCCATCCCAGCTTTGGCTCAACTAGATATTTTTTATAAAGTGGCAGACCACCAGCCTAATGTCACCCACAGTGACCTGGGCTCTCTCCTACGTCAGAACAATCAAGATAATCCTTGATTATATGTCCAAAATCCTATCTGAGCAGGACAATCCTTCCATTTTGGATTTCTTCTCTAGTAACTCCAGGCTGCATCAAGTTGACAGGCAAAGCTAGCAAGGGTTTCTCTGTTCTCTGATTTCTATAATTGTAATGTCTCATGGCATTATTATCTGAGAAAGATGAGAATATGCTTGGGTACACAGGAACACCAACCCCTCATTTTGGATTTCTGTATGTACTTTTATGTTTGTTTTCATCTTCAAATTCTTCTCCTGATAATGACATCTTGCTCATTGCCCATGGGTGGCAGTGGTCCTGGCAGTCCATGGCATAGGATATTTAGTGAACCTTCATTGTATAAACTTGCATACACTTACCTTACTGGATCATTTTTATATTCCTTATTTTAGCTGAAACAATGTTATAAGTGGATACCGACACATCGTCTTGTTCTATAGTTTACTATACGAGAGAAAACATGGGGTTCTGGAGTCAGGGTGGTCTACATCTATGTTCCCTTTTGCTGCCTTCTGAGAGGCATGAATTGGGTTAAATTCCTATCGGGTTTCTTACTGGGTTAAATCTTATCAGGTTCCCACCAATACATGTGTATGTGATTTGCCCTGGGTGGCGCTTGGTCTCTGCTAGTCCCCAGTAGACGTAGTCATAGCCCTGCACTCTCTTCTTCACTTGGATGTGGGGTGGTTTGTTTATTGGCCTGTGTGTTTCTTTTCTAAATGCTGCTAGTAAACAGAACCCTGCAGAAACACCAGAATGCGCCTCTACTGTTCGGTTATAAGATCATAGGAACACCTATTCAGAGCCTGCCCCACATGTGGCCCATACATATACAGCCACCCAATTAGATAAGATGGATGAAGCAAAGACGTGCAGGCTGACAGGAACCAGATGTAGATCTCTCCTGAGAGACACAGCCAGAATACAGCAAATACATAGGCGAATGCCAGCAGCAAACCACTGAACTGAGAATGGGACCCCCGTTGAAGGAATCAGAGAAAGGACTGGAAGAGCTTGAAGGGGCTCGAGACCCCATATGAACAACAATGCCAACCAACCAGAGCTTCCAGGGACTAAGCCACTACCCAAAGACTATACATGGACTGACCTGGGCTCCAACCTCATAGGTAGCAATGAATAGCCTAGTAAGAGCACCAGTGGAAGGGGAAGCCCTTGGTCCTGCCAAGACTGAACACCTAGTGAACGTGATTGTTGGGAGGGTGGTAATGGGGCGAGGATGGGGAGGGTAAGCCCATATAGAAGGGGATGGGGAGGGGTTAGGAGGATGTTGGCCCGGAAACCGGGAAAGGGAATAACAATCAAAATGTAAATAAGAAATACTCAAGTTAATAAAAAAAAATTTTTTTAAAAAAGATCATAGGTGTATCATAAATTTTTTTTCTCTTACTTTTTCTTGGATCCAGTCCATTTGAGAGAAGCCGTCCTCCATGTATTGGGGCTGCCTTGTGGACAGTGTGAGAAAAAGACTGCCAGCAGTCACTATACAATTTTGGAATTGAATCCTCCCTAAGTCGAGACTTAAAGGGATGGTAATCACAGCTCCCACTTTGAGCAGAGCCTTTGACAGTCCCTACCTCTGCATGTCTAACCTGTTGAAACCCATAGAAAAGTGGTATGTGTTGTTTTCCTCAATAAAGTTGGGAGTAATTTGACACACAGTTGTCCACAAGTAATATGTCATGCCAGTGATATTTTTTTTTGAAAACCCATATTCTAGACCTTGGAAAATTGTCAATACTTGTTATATGATATGTCCCTTCAAATTGCAATATTCCCATGAAATGAAAACATTTTACACAGGACCTGGGGAGGCCTAGTGGGTCTCAGATAATACACAGGGGTAAACAGATGTCACATATCCAGGAAAAAAAAACCTTGGGAGATGCTTGAGGGTCCCTATGAGTAGTATAGAGGGAGTGTCCAGTTTCTGAGGACAGAGACTGCCCAGGCAGACTGCAAAAGAAACATGTTGGACTGGAGAGCCACATGCATGCTTCCTAGGAATCTCCAGCGTTGCAGGTTTAGGGACTCATCGCCCATATTTGTGCTGCTTTCTGGTGATGCAGTTGCTTTTAAGTTACTCCTGCTTCTTGGAAGTAACCTCTCATCCACTTGTATGTTAGTAACCCCAAATTAAAAGAGAGCCCAATGGGTCACCAAAATTCTGTTCTAGTCCAATACTAACTTTGATGTATCCTGGGCCGCCTTTCTGTGGTCAGTAGTTGTGTGTGTTCTGTCTCCCCAGAAAAGTTCACCACATGACAATAATAAAAAATGTAGGAAAAGGCGGGCCTCGGGAAATTTACAAAACCGGATAACGATAAGTACAGATGTATCCATCTAGAAACATACTTACAATCATTCGATTGTAATTCATCAATGAGTGAGCTGTCAGGGCCCCTCCTGTTAATCACGTGGCTGAGAGAAACCAAATTAAGAACACCTCGCCTCCTAGGATGTATGGTTACAAACTCCCTCAAAGGATCAACTGCCTCAAAGGGTTACCCAGGAGGTCATCTGAGGCTCTGGCTCAATCTCTCTTCATTTTATTTCCACTTTTAAACTTGCATGAATACTTCTGATGATAATTACCAAATGTTGATATGTATGGAAAATCAGCGTTCTACAAATAACCGACTTGGACAGCTTTCATACACGTGTGGCTCTTTGAAATTCAGCACATTCTGTTAGAATCACATGTTTGCTTAGAAAAATATTAGCAAAAAAATGTGTGCCGTGAACACATACACAAATACACACAGAAGTACAGATGTAGAAAAGATGAACTCTTGAGTTGAACATGTGAGAACTAAAAATGCAAGGTTGGACCTTAAGTTGTCCATCTCTGCTACTCTCTGGCCATGGCGCTCTATTGGTCACTCATTGTACAATGCCTGTGTATGGTCCTATATTAATGGGATAACGATACAGTCATCAATTTCAGTGCTCTCACTACCTACATTTTTTAGATATTGTATGGAAAATACATATTTACTTGTCAGAATGCCATTTTGCCTACTGTAAAGTAATCATATTTAACTCCCAATAGCTGCCTTCTTGAGACTATGTGGTATCCTCTCCTGCCGTGAAGAATAGAAGCCTGCCGTTTTCATAATCATTACAATGTCTTGTGTGAGGGGGTTCCTGGGAGAAGAGAAAGAGCTGACATTGAGTTGTAAAGGGAGTAAATATATTTGATGATGATGATGATGATGGTGGTGGTGGTGGTGGTGGTGGTGATGGTGATGATGATGATGATGATGATGATGATGATGATGATGGTGATGATGATATGAAAGGCAATTCATCTCCCAGCAAGGACAAGGAGACACCTTGTAGTTGGTATTATTCTTATATCAGTCAAGGCAGAGCAGATGCAAGTACTTTGTTCCCTCTAGCTTGATGCCTGGCTTGGTGGCCAAAGCTGGTTTAAGCCTAGAACACATAAATCCAATCCCAGCAGCATGATGCAAGCGGAGGAAGACAGACAGAAGCCTGTGGACCACCATGCCACAGACCTGTCCTGTTCACAGCACAGGTGGACCATAGACACCAAGCTTGCTGAGGAAGGCCACCCAGGGGCCCCACTAGCTATGTGGCCATCCTGCAACAGGAGCCACCACAATGTGTGACCATGTAGTGGATAGATGGTACAGAAAGAGAAGAGGAACCACTTGAGCATTGTGAAGAGGGAATGGCCAGCCCTGATACCCGGGGCCATGGTAGGGTCCCAGCCCTAGATGCCACTGAGGGCTATATCTGGGTCTGTGGCTACACAGTGGCATCTAGGGGTCAGTGTCTACGTTTGTGGCTCATATTACCACTTGAGAACATGGAGATATTCCTGGTTGGGGCAGCGGCCAGGGACCACGTGGATGTCCAGGGGCTGTGCAGAACTGGCCCTTCCCCTCACTGGCTGTGGCACTGGAGAGCTGGCCCCAACACAGTAACACTCAGGAGACTGATCCTTGCACTTCGCCTGGACAGCAGAGAGGACCTGGCCCTTGTGGCGATGGTGTGGGTGAGCTAGCCCTGGGGGTGTGAGTGTGGGCGGAAGAGCTGACCCTGCCACTCAGCTGCCATGGGAAGGCATGGGTTCAGAGGTGATGCACTCCCATATCCTCCCAGCCCTCTTCACAGGAATCCTGCCCCTCACCCAGGCAGCACAGTGGAGCTGGCCCTGGTGCAGGGATGTTGGTGGCCTGGACCAGAGGGCAGGAGTATGTTAGTATGGCACTGGTCTGCCACGGGGTGGCACTGGCTCAGAGATAATGCCCCAATCACCAGCTTCAGCAATCTAGAAAGCTGGCCCTAGTGAAAGGGTGTTGATGAGCTGACTCCAAGCGGGAAAGCATGGGAAAGTTGGTCCTCCCACTCATCAGACGTGAAGTGGTGTGTGTGTGTGTGTGTGTGTGTGTGTGTGTGTGTGTGTGTGTGTGTGTGTTGGTTGGGGGAATGCCCTCAAACCCATTGCTTCTCCCTTCCCTAGGTAGTCAAGAGAGCTGGCCCTACCTACCTCCTGCTGTGGATGACTTTGGATGGTCTACCTGGAGTGGTGCTGGAGAACTCACCCTGGAGATGTGCATATGGGAGAGTTAAGACAGGCTGACCAGCTCAGCTACCTCCTAGGCCCAGACACAAGGCTCGACACTGGCTCTATATCATCTGCAAATGGCTGGGATGCATGAAATGGCCAGTCCTGCTGATCCAAAGCTACAGCCTCTCCAAGACACAAGGCAACAACATGATAACTGGGTAGAGCCCCGATGAGGATCCAATATTGATGGTGTCACCGAAACCAGAAGTCTCAAGCCCGACCAATGACTCGCTGAAATGAACGTTTGCAAATGAAGACGCGTGGACAGAGGGATACAGTGTGGGACACACTGACATGAATACAGCTTCCATGATGATGTGTTTGTTTGTTTGTTTTTTTATTTGGGGGAAGGTTACAGGGTGAAAGGTGGGGTTATGAGGGGACAGGAGATGAGCAGAACTGGGGTGCATGATGGGAAACTCACAAAGAACCGATGACAACTTTTTTTAAAAAAGACAGAAAAGAAAGAAAAAAAACAATTCAGTTCCTTGCCATTTCAGCTCAATAATTTTGTCTCCTCCTCAACTAATGCCCTGCCCTGCCCTCACCTATGAGAGCCTCCTGTATATTGAACAAGGAAGGCATTTGCCACCAATACTGCAACCTGACATCTAGAGTCTTAAAGCCTCACAGGCTTTCTTCACACTTAAAACGATCTTCAAAACCACTGTTCAGGGTCTTCAATCGAACACAGCATGCACTTGTTTTTTGTTTGTTTGTTTGTTTGTTTGTTTGTTCTGTTTTTCTTGGGTCTGGAGACTGAGCATGGATCCTGAATATGTAAGACAGGCACTTTATACACTGCGCCATCTTCTGAGCCCAACACCCATGCCTTTGTTTTCCATGGTAGCAAAGGCAAAGAAACCGATACATTCTGGAAAATCTACCTTAGTGGATTAAATCATCGTTTGATGTTTACAGGCTCAGTGTGAGTATGTTAAGGGTGGTGGGAGCATTCCAGTCTGCCCACCAGGGGCTGCTAGACATCAGATAAGTTCTAAAGAGAATGATGTGAAAATGGTAAATGGGAGCTGAGAGAAAGGCAGTCAAAGAAGAGGCTGTTGCCCTGGAAAGGCAAGTAGCCCTTCAGCAAAAGAACTCATAATGAACCATTGTGAGCTTAGCTGCAGTGTTTGTGAATGGAATGCTTTCTGTTGAATGAATGGCTGCTGTTCTATAATTCACAAAGTCTGACTCAAAACAGGCCGGGAGGTACGAGCATGTCTTAAGTGTGCACTGCACACGTTTCCCGTCCTGTCACCCACAGTCGCTTGGGTTTACTCTGTAGCTCAGACGTTAGTAAGCCACAGCCAGGTTATAGGAGAAATCCAGCCATCTATAACCTAACCAGATAATTGTCTGCCACCTCTTTTCCACGCTGATAAACGTTCCAACTGGAGGACTGAGCTCTCCTGGCCAATGAAGATTCCTTCAATTAGAGCTTCCTTTCCATCGGGAAATCGCACGGCACTCAGTTTTAGAATCCTCACATTCAGAGACCTAGAAAAGTTCATTTAGTTTTTTCTTCTGTTTCCTTCGTGAAGAAGGCTCATCAAATTCATAGGGAAATACGATAAAACAACCAATGATTTCAACTTTCAAAGACAGACACACTGCTTTGTGCTTCTAGTCCTATGTGCCTGTGTCCCTTACATTTATGAAGTCTCATGCTGCCTTGCCACTGCACCCACAAGCCCCTCCTCTTAATCTGTCCTCTCCAAAAGCAGCAGTACGGCTGACCCTAATTCTGTGACGAGGTGCACAGTACACAGTGTTCCCTAACAGCGCGCATGCAGATTCTCTTCAGGGAATAGACTTTATGTAAACAGAGATATCCAGAAGTTACATTATAGCCTCATTCTTGAGATAAACTTCTGCTTAATCACTGATCCTTCCAGGAATAAGAAAAAAGATGCAAATAAATCGCTCTGCTATTCGTAAATTTAATATTTAATCTTCATTTTCTTCTCGTGCTGGGAAGTCTGTCACAAAAGAGAGAATGGAGAGCAGAGGAGGAACTAGGAACAAAACAAAGAAAAATACTTTGTGTCCCCGTTCCCCACAAGTCTCCTAAGCCTGGCTTTAGACTTGTCTTCCTAATCGAGACGCTAGAGGGAGTCAAACCCAGGAATCTGCAGACGATCCCCCAGCTGAACAGCAAGGGCTGCTGTTACACCTTTCTCTTTAAACAACTGCTCCTTAGCTTGCTTGGCCCAGAAAAACGCCCAATCTGGAGTGCCGTGCCTTTCTTACTCTGAGGTTACTATTTCTAAAAATAGTTTTCTGAAAAATCTCTCTAGTGGGCTGGGAAGCACGCAAGTAGAGTGTGGGGTCCGGAAGTGCACGGTTCTGCTTCAGCAGAACCCTGCAGGCTGGGGGTAGGACAAGAACTGTAGCCAAGAGCACCAAAAGGGGTCGTGCCCTAGATTGAGAGTGTGCCTTTGGGGTTCAAACAGGCTATTCTCACTGGCCCTTGAGGAAGCAAAATGTTGGCTGTGAGCTTGGAGCCCCGAGGTGAACGCCATGCAGCTCCTAGACCTGACTTCCCCACCACACACAAACCACACAGAGCACAATGGTGCTGCACAGGACCCCGGTGAGTGTCACCTCTAAATGATACAGTGGCACATGAAGGAGGTTTTTACGCACCTCTGCTGGTCTTCCAACCACTCAGTGTTTCGAGAGTGGCATGGGCGTTAGAGAGAATTCCAGATACGGTCCAAGATGGGAGGAGACAAAGCCAGGTTGGGGATTCCACCCATTTTCTCTCTTCTGGTTTTGTCTCTGGTCACATTTCCAATTCCTAGGAGAATAGTACCACTAAGTTTGGAGCCCTTTTGGTTTTGTTTGGATTTGCCCTAAAAATCCCCCAAAGGCCAAAAGTAGAGAACTCCTCTAGTGTTCTGGCCCTTTGGGGTGTGTATGGGGTGGGGAATACTTTGGGCATTCTTATTTTGGATGTCTCCAAACCGTACAAAGCAGAGACCCAGCCTTGCCTCCCGTTTTCTTCTGTTACCAGATTTGGCGGATGTTAAAGAGTTAAATTTAGCGTCCTTCAATGTCTTGAGGAGGCCTCTAGGAGCATGTGTGTGTCAGGCTTCAGCATTTAAGTCTTGGGTACACAGCGGTCACACAAAGCTGAAGGAGTTCAACTACCTGCCTGAAACAGACTCCAGGTCAGGCCCAGAGCTATTCCAGTCTCCAGCCATCCTCCCAAGAAAGACACTACAGGACAGGGCTGGTCTATTTCCCCGATGAATTCATGAGAGACTTTCTTTGGTCTGTAAAGGTTCTGGGAAAGTCCACTGTCTGAACTTTCAGAATTCTTGCTAAAGTGAATGCATCCCGACCGAGCCTTTCTGATAGGAATATCAGTCTTGACATTATAAAACTGCTGAGGTTCGATACCAGCTCAGTTCATATGTAACTGACTGCAAACCAAGGATCAAACTTCTCCAATCACAATCACCACCACCACCACCACCACCACCACCACCACCACCACCACCACCACCATCAAACAGGACTTTCGGGGGAAATAATCTGCTAGGTTTTTTTTTCTGGTTTAAAAGTTCCATGATTTCTGTCTCTTTCTAGAAAAAAAAATGTGAAATGTTCTATCTGCTGGCCTAAAAGTCAAAAGAGAGAAGCCTAAGTTATATGCAGACAAGCCTGGGGTGCCTAGCTGTACCGTGTAGGAGGAAGACACTTTAGAAGGAAACACATTTCATTTTTTCTGCCTGATATGGTTATCTCTAAGGCTGGCACCCATGCAAACAAGATGAGGGTGCAGAGGAAGGGGAGGGGGGGACACGTTTCCAAATGTCAAATGTTGAGCGAGGGCTTTGAGCTCTGACAATTGAGGCTTCCGGTAACTTTGGTCTCCACCTTTGTGGAGAGAGAGAGAGACAAGGAGGGGTAAGAAGGAGAAAGTTGAACATGTTCCTAACAATGAGACAATTATCATGTAGGTCTGAGGCAAAGATCAGGCCCATGATACCTGACTTACTTGCAAGTAATCTGGGACTCTCCCCTTACTATGTCTTTAAGAAAATCCCTGGTTAGAACTCTGAAGTGAACCTGAACTTTAGACCATGTGATTCTCCCGTGTGGCTCTTACATAAAGTTGGCACACCTAACGGGAATTCTGCCAACACAGGATGAGAGCATTTGGAAGCTTCTATCTTCAGGGACCGTATACCTGTTTGAAGGACGTAAGACACCTGAAGGAAATAACAATATGATTTGATTATTTAAAAAAAAAGATGTAGGGTAAATGGTTCATGCAGGCCATGGCAAAATTGTATGAAGGTCAATCAGATAGAAAATGCATCTGTAAACTATGGTGTAGGAAGGATCATCACTGGGGTAGAAATGAATGTTAAGTTCATGAGTTTACACACACACACACACACACACACACACACACACACACAATCTATGTACAAGTTTTGAAGAAGAAAATAAGTTTTTAAAAAAATCACAATTGCTTCTTACCTACCCTTTTTTTTCTACATGTGTCACTAAACAAGTACATAACACAGACTATCTGTCCTACATCTCCACAGTACAAACCAGTATAAGGCCCTCCAAGTTCTTTCCAGTATGAAGTCTAACCACTGAATACAGGAAATCAGCAAGATGGCAACTCCATTGTAAATGAGGGCTCCCTGCTTTGTGAGCCTGGGCATGTCAACTAGTACTTGAAGCAGACAAGTGAATGTAATTTTTCTGTTAAACCTAGCACCACATGTCCTTTGGCAGGGTCAAGAGCACCATGCCCAGAGAACTTTTAATCCTGCAGTCACAGCCTGAAGTTGTCTGGAACTTCTCCATCAAGTGAGCAAACTCAGAGGGTTGTGACTATGTCAGAGAAGAAAAGCCAGCACTCACAGGGGACAGGGATGTCACGAAGGCAGGGAAGCACATTGCACCACAGAAGAAAAGCTTGCTGGGAATTGAGCTACTGAAGGAATTTGGGGAGGAAGGGCTGCAGTTGAGAGCAGCACGGGCTGTTTATAAGTGTTTTGGTCTGTGACACCAGGATTCGAGGAAACTGACTCTGCCAAACTCTGAGAGGGAAAAAGAAGATTCCCAAGCATTTCCCTTGGAAATCACCTCTGAGTGAGCACCAGGCTCTTCTAGAATCTGCACTGCCACTCATGTACACTGCAGAGGTAAGAGGTGAAGTGTGGCTCTGATGGAAAATACAGAAGAGACCACCTATGACTATTCTTCAGCCTGCGCTAATCAGCCAACTGGACTACACCCAGTGTCCCATCCTGTACATTTACAAAGACATCCCCTTCCCCTAGACAGGAACAGAAACCACTAGTGAATGCTGGAAATGGGGCTTTCCTATGTACTTCACAGCCCCTAATATATGCCTCGAACAGGCAAGTGTAGAAACTACAGAAAAACCTACCTCTGCTCTGGCTGGGCTGCTGGTGGGGCATCAAATAATGACAGACACTTGGTTCTTCAGGTCTATCCTGTTCTCTGTCCTACCTTATAACCTCCCAACTCCAGACAAAAAGATAGACAGACAGACAGATGTCTGTGGCAAATGGAGAACAGATTTACTCTCTAGAGGGAGAATGTACCAAGATGGGGGTAGAGTGGGGGTTCTCCAGATCCTACAACTCTGTTCAGAGAGGTAGAATCACCTGGGGACCATGGCATCTTGGAACATCCAGAAATGAGTTCTCTAACTAAGGGGCAATAGAAGCCATTCCTGGGTACTCCATATGTCCTCCCCCAGGGGTGGGGGTGGGGCACATGCTAGTCACACTAAACTTATCTTGCTCCTTTGTCTCCTACCTCATGCCCACCCTGCCTGCCCCCAGCTGTCCTCGTCCTCAGGAGCCAGCTGCAGCGTGTAGGAGAACCAGGCCCTGTCACGGCTGTCTCTAGTGTGTTATTGTTAGTGTTACGTTACAAATCCTGTTTCCATGCCAGGGTCCCTCGGGGGTCATAACCAGAAGAGGCCGTGACCCTGTCAATAAACAGTACCCCAATCCTTAATGTAACCAGCTTGCTTTCACTGCATCTTTTCCACGGCTTTATGGTTGCTCTCCTAGGTTGAATCACTTCAGCAAGGGCTCTTGGAAGCATAAGAAAGTTTAGATGCTGATCATTGTGGCAGGAGGGAGTCAAAATGGGGGATGTCTTGTGTCTCTTCAAAGTTACCCACTGAACAGAACAGGGTTTCTTAGAACAATTAGTTCAGTCAGGTTGCTTTGTGTGCCTCCTGGCCAAGGTTCTAGTTTCCTTGGAAGATTACCCTCTACAGAGGTCTGAGCTGGTGTGTCAGACAGTGTGTGAGGTGTGTGTGTAGGAATGGAACAAATACGAAAAGGAGTGTGGTATACCATGGCCTAAACCACAGCTCTGGGATATGTGCTTTACTGCAGCCCACTCACAATCATTTTCTACAATTTTTCTTCTCAGAGCAGAGGCAGGTGATAGATAATGGGTGTGAAAAAGAACAGAGAAGACAGCCTGGTCTATCTTATGCCAGAAAAGCAGATCCTACTGACACACAGGTGCCAGAGAAGAGAAAGAACACAGGGCAGTCTGATTGGAACCATGCATGGAAGAACAGTTTTCTTTCCTCTGCCTTACATCTCTCAGCCATACACCTCAGAAGTCCCAACACCCATCTCTGGACCTCTGGTGCTGCCACTTGTCATACACAGATCTCTTGGCTAGACCTAAAAATCAAAACATTCTCAAGTATATACCATTGGGACCGTAGAACTGACAGATGGGAGAAATAGTTGTAGGCTCTTTGATACAGTTTCAGAGTTAGCCCCTCTGGACTTGGGTGTATGGTGGAGATGAGAGCATATGAGGCAACTGAGGTACATGGGCCATATTCTTTCCACAGAGTTCACTAGAGCAATTACAGAGCGGAAAGGAGACTTCCTGATGGAGACTTCAAGCTCTCTATGTAAGGAAATGAGGAGGTGGAGAGATGGCCATTGGTTAGGTGTTCTTGTAGCTCTTCCAGAGGATCCAAGTTCAGTTCTCAGCACCTACATTAGGTAACCCAGAACTGCTTTTAGGAATGTTGCATGAGCTCATGCATGCACACACACACAAACACACACACACACACACAGAGAGAGAGAGAGAAATGAATGAATGAATGAATGAATGAATGAATCTTTAAAATAAATAGTAAATAGGAAACAGACATGGATGAGAAAAGTGTTTGTCTACGGTCACAAACTCATCTCTTGGTCCTGTAAAAAAATGTGTCATAGACTAGAGAAAAGGGTCACCAACAGAAAGGACAACAGAGCTAAAAGAGGAGACAGGAAGCTTGGGGTTTGAGTTGGCCCAGTTCGTAAGAGCACTTGTTGCTCCCATAGTAGAGCCAGGTTGAATTCCTAGTACCCATCGACACCCATGGCTCACAACCATCTTTAACGCCAGTTCCATGGGACCCAAGACCCTCTTCTGACTTCTGCAGACACCAGGAAAACACGTGATCCATCCACGTAGGCAAAACTCCCCATGCACAGAAGATTAAATAAATAAATCTAAATCAAGGAAAAGTTTAACAGGAAAGAGAATGCCCAAAGGAGAATTTCCATCTCCATTCTGAGTCTTCCTAAAACACTTAGGATCATAGCAGAAGGAGCAACTTTGATTAAGTGAGATCCATGATCTTGGGCCTGCGGCTACCAGAAGGAAGACCTGGGACATGCACATGTGTTGCCTGACATATTCTCAGGATGCACATCACTACTTCCCTAGCATAATGACTCAATATCTCTTTATGGAGTAAGCAGAGAGGCCTGGCTGGTCTACCCTGGCCAAGGCCTAAGATGACAATGGAGTAAGGTGGGTGGAGTCTTTTTAAAAGGCCTCCAGCCCCAGTCACAGATTGTCCTGCTCATAAGGTTTGGCCTTACACAAATTGCATTTTATAGACTCCTTTGAAAGAAGAGACTTTTGCCCAAAGTCACTCCGTTCTTTGATAATGGAGCTGGGATCAAATTCCAGTCACCTCTGTCCTTGTCTACAGACACGACATTCTCAAGTCTCGTTCCCCAACACTTTGCTTGGGTCAGAACAACTAGCTCAAGTTTTGTGAAATAGTGGCACTTCTCACAACGTAAACCCTGTCCCAGGTTCATACCCTTTACGGGTATTATCACTGGTCTTACATCCAGTCAGTGAGGTAGTGCCGGCATTATGTCAGCTCACTGGTAACCACTGAGACAGAATGGAGAGGCAGCCTTTGTTTGTGCCTGTCACCTGTTATAGCTTTCCTCGGCCCCACTTCACAGCAATCTGAAGCTAGAAAGGTGTAGTTAGTAGGCCAGAGACTTCTAAGAATTCGCCTGGGCGCCCCAAAAAGGGAACGTGATCAGGGAGAAAACAAAGATCCACACAGAGCAAGAGGCTCCTGCTCCAGCCTCAAGAGTCAGGAGAGGCTGAGCTCAGCCTCAGATACAGCCTCTCCCTGTGCTTTGCCTTTCTGCAGGGGGAGAGAGAGGAGGGGTGCCTTTCTTGTCCCTGGGTGTGCAGAAGGCTTGCGTGTGTTTGTTTAGAGCAAAGCCTATACTTAACTGCTGCAAGTGAAACAAGATTTTATAAATAGATGTGAGCATGAATGGTTTTTATGATTAGCTTGTTTTCAGTCTCTATGCTTGACCGGTGTCTGTGTTCAGCTAAGTAAATATTTCTATGGTGATCGTGTACACAATACAATGGCCATTATTTAATGTTAATACAAGTACCATATGGGAGGTCTTATCGTGCTAGAGCCCCAAAGCATAATAAAAGCAGATAACACTTGATAGGCAAGGGTGGGCCTTGTTGTGCAGTTAGCTTGATAAGACATCTGCTCTTGCAAATGTTGGCTATGCAAGGATTGAGGCGGGCAGGGATGAGTCTCCTGGGGGAACTTTGTGACCAGATCAGATGGCCATTTTATTCACTTGGTGACCTTGGATAAGTCTCTAGACTGATTGTTTAAACATCTACGCATCCCTTTCCCAATCCCTGGGCTGCTGCATGCCTCTCAGGAGACTAATGGAGATTAATTAACACCTGGCAGCAGCTCCAAGCGCTATCTTTAGAACAAAGCATCAAGGAAGGGTGGGGCCGAAAAGCCTGCCTCGTGCATTGAAGCACGCCAGCAAACAGAAGGGAGGGAGTCCAGCACGATATTTCTTTTTCATTTGTAACTGGAAATTTGAGAAAATTGGAGGTTTCCTGAGATTAGTAAAAACAAACTTGTCAGAGAACAAAGGCTCTTAGGAATCCGTTAGGTTGCAAACCTGGCCAGCGTCTTTTCACTCAGGCGGTTGTGGGGGACAGCTGTGATTGTACACGGCCTGAAGCTGGAATCAGCCTTCTCTGCTGAGGAGCAGTTGAGGATGGCAGAGCTTTCGACACTGTGGACAGAGAGAGTTTCTCTTCTCCAACCCGCCTCAGTCCTCCACTTTGCCTTTGCATCTTAACCTAAAGACACTGCAGGACTCAGGGTGCTAAGCTGCCCACATTCTGTTTATCTATCGCCTGGCGTCGTGTTAAGATGAAAATGTCCCATTCTAGACCTTACTCCTTTGTGGTAAGGTGTTGTAATGAAAGACTATCGGCAACCAAAATCTTAGTAACTGCTTTACGTGTTCTGTAGATAAAATGTTTCCACACTCAGGATCCCCGTGGCCTCATTGACACGGTAGGAGGGGATTTCGGCATCTCCAGTTTAAGGATGAGCAGACAGTCGTGAAGAGGTTCTTGACCATGTGAGGAGATGGTGCGGAGCAAGAATCCAATCCCGTGTCTTGAAGCCCAGTGCTGATGGAGACTGTCTTTATTAAAGAAAAATGGAGACATAGCCCAGATCAAGGAACTTTTCTGGCTTGCTCCAATGAACTCTAGATTAAGTTAAAGTTCCTATGCATTGTTTCTTTTCCTTCTGGAAATGGTGTTATTCTAGGAGCCCCCCCACTTCATCTCCCTCACCCATCTGGCATTTATTGGCATGAAAACAGACTCTTACCTTGTCTCCTTTATAACTGGGGAGGAAGCTCAGCAGAGGAGAGAAAATCACAATGACTGGCAAAGGCTGATAAGGGAGATTTGAACTCCCAACTGTGTTATCCAACACAACAGGGTTATTTCCATGTTACTTACTAGTGTCACTGTCCATGCTGGGACAGTATGTTTTTTCAGGATATTTGGAATGGCCACTAGGCAACTATTGGTTAATGTGAGTTGAAAAGGGAATTACATGAATGGAGGTGGGTAGATGACTAAGTTGACCCATTGTTCTATCTCATAGTGTGGCTTTAAAGACCAAGTTTGCATGTTCCAGGCAATGTCACAGGCTAGTCTGTGCCCTAAAAGGCATCCCTCCTCATCCAGAGCCGAGAATCAGGGAAAGCACTTTGTCTGATGCAAGGGACCAGCTTTAACTGCCCCGGAGCATGGGGTGAGGGGTGGGAGCTCTAGGTGTAGTGAATACACATGTGTTTGTATGCTTGTGGTCTACTCTTTAGCCTCCAAGAGAGGATGAGGGGGGTGCTAAAGCAGGGTATTCACAGAACAGGCTGAATAGTGAGAACTCTGTTGCTGATTCCAGCTCAGTTCTTTTTCAGCCCAACTGCCATGCATGTTTCTTATTACTCTGTGGATTTGTGTTGTATCGATGGGTGGGAAAAGGCTGGTGGGGGAATAATCATGTAAGTGAAAGCAATGAGTCTCTGGTGTCCTCTACCAATTTCCCAGAGTCTTTGCTAATGCCTCAGGGCCTCCGGGGCTTAGAATTACAGCTTTCAGTAAATACTTCTGAAGTTATTCTCAGAGTGAAGCAGCCCCTAGTCCTTCACGGAGCCATATAGCCAAACAAGGCTCAGAATAAGGAATTAACTACAGTGGGAGATGTGTGTGCTGAACGAAGGCTAGCAGAGTTCCCATCAATTGCAAGCATTCACTGACTTCCAACTCATGGCTCTGCTAGGAGCCACTTTTGACAAAGAAGGAAACAGAACCTAGGCGACTCAGGAACTTCCAAGGTCACACAGTTCATCCAGAGGGGAGTTGGGACGAGACCTAGGCAGCAAGAGCTTCACCCAGCTAAGTGTTGCCTCTTTAGGAAGCCAGGAGTGGAAAGAGGGTTTTGACAGTGTCCAGGAATGTAACAGGAGCATGGAGATGATGGGAGTTGGTATGAGGATATTTGGGGACATATAAAAGCAGAGGGAAAGGTAGCCAGAGAGGCCAGTGGAGAGCCAGAAGCCACTGCTTGAAAAGGGTTTTGTATTTTGTTATTTTTACCAAGATATTTCAGTCCGTTTTTCTTAAAAATAATATATTCCTTTGAGGCTATTTTTCCTCTTTATGAGCTATAATGTTTACTTAAATCTTTAGGATGTAAATATGCCTTGGGGTGATACTGCTCTGACCTGATTCTAAACATTATGCAAAATGACTGTCATCGTGTTAACCAAGTTTAAAGATCTAATCAATTACTTCCTCTAAGTCGTCTTTCTTGTTTTTCATTAGTGACAGTTCTGAAATAACTAGGTAGATATCATTTCTTAAACTTCAGCCACATTTCATAGTAAACTAAAAGAAGAAAGAGGTTCATATACGTAGATAGACTGCGGATAGAGAATTCCATGAACTTTTCCAAGGGCAATATTAAGAGAATTCTAACAAGGATATGCAAGGAAAGTTCAAACATATGGAAAGAAGGAAGGAAAGAGAAGGGGAGGGAGGGAGGAAGACAGGGGGAAAGGAGGAGGAAGAAGAAGAAAGAAAGGACAGAAGGAAGGAAGGAAGGAAGGAAGGAAGGAAGGAAGGAAGGAAGGAAGGAAGGAAGGAAGGAAAGGAGGGAGGGAGGGAGGGAGGGAGGGAGGGAGGGAGGGAGGGAGGGAGGGAGGGAGGGAGGGAGGGAGGGAGGTAGACTGAAGAGATGGCTCAGCAGTTAAGAGGGCTTAAGGATTTTTCAGAGTCTTTCGGTTGGGTTCTCAGCACCAAATCAAACAGCTCACAACAGACTATAACTTGATGAACAGCACGCAACCGTGTACACAGACAATATATGCATATATATGTATAAGGCATACATATATAATCTTGCCATGAATAATATCAAATATTTAAATAACATACACAAATACTGGGCTACACTTCCACTGAATTACCAAGTTACAGAACAGCACCAGACAATGTGAGCTCATCCTTTAAAACAAGATAGATGTCTATGTGTGCAAGTAGTGTGTTCAATGACTAGTGAAGAAAATCACAGACCGACGGGCTGCGGAGAGAATGTGGGCTCCTGAAACACTACTTGACCAGATGGCTAAGATGCTTACTGTATCTTCACTTGCATATACTGTGTACATGTTTAAGAATAAAATAGGAAACCAGTCTTAAAGATTGATATTTCAGAGATTGGCATTGGGGTGTCTCCACAGTTGAATGGAAGTTGGGCCTGCTTTACCGTTACAACTGATTCTTCAGGTTCAATTCTCACTGGACTTCCTCCAATGCTCTTGCAGATCAGGACTTTTGAGAAGATCACTCTTGCTGGGCAACTTTAGTCTTTGTTTTCCTGTTTCTGTTCATAACTTAACCTTAGAAATCTATGCTATTATTGACATGTGTACTCGCCTTCCTTTTTGAAGGTGCTTCATGTTGTGGATTATCTTCCTGTTGCTCTGTGATATCAGTTCAATGCCGTGACTTAGAAAGGTACCTTTCCAGGGTGACTCACTCCAACAATTCTATCCTGACTATGAGCACCTCAGGAGGTGCTGTTAGGTCTACAGAAATCTAAAAGCTGGAGAGCAGGCAGTCCAGGTCACACTTCTGTCCCATACTGTTGCCAATTTCTTATAAAAAGCCTATTTGCTTTACTCTTAACAAAGTGTAACAAGCTAGGAGAGAGAGAGAGAGAGAGAGAGAGAGAGAGAGAGAGAGAGAGAGAGGCAGAAATGGTATTGGATATAGGTAGAATTATAACCTAGATCAATACCAGATATATGGAAAAAATGCTCAGAAAGCAGGGTGTGGCTGTGTTTGCACATAATCATAATTTCACAACTAAAAATCAACCCACATAAGTCTGTTAAAATCTATATGGAGCTGTGGATTTCCTGTTTTAGGAAGGAGTGAGTTCCAGATGCTCCAGGGATTGTTTTAAGTACAGGACGACTTCATTTCTCTCTCCTCTTCTCCTCTCTCTCTCTCTCTCTCTCTCTCTCTCTCTCTCTCTCTCTCTCTCTCTCTCTCTCTCTCATAGTCACATATAGGGTTGCAGACTTCATGTGGGATGGGACCTCCTGAACCCTTTCAGACAGGGCCGGCGCCACCTGCTGTGACAATTTTTGAGAAGACTAGAAAACCAGGTTAGTGTTTTCCACCAGTGTCTCTGTCTCTTACATACATGATGATGATCAGTATCTTGTTGCCCTAGAGACTGTCAGGCCTGGCATCTCTGTTTATCTGCAGAATGTTCTCAGTGGTTTCTAAAAACAGGTGTGGCCTGGTTAAACAGAGCACAGCCACAAAAAAAAAAAATTTTTTTTGAAGTTGATTTGACACTGGTGGCTTTTACCAACTTTCCAAATGTCACTCAATCTCCCTCAGGGTCTATTTGCCAAAGAGGCTGGTAAATGACTTACCTGGTTGTTTTGTTCTATGTTTTAAGAGATGCAATACTAGATAGACAAAAAGCTTTGTAAGCCCCAAACTGCAGGGCATGGTGATAAGTGACTTGTGTTGTATATTGACAACAAGTTCTGGTTCCCTCGCTGGTGGTGTGGCTTCTGAGGTAAACTACAGGAAGAAAACCAGGTCTCATTGGGTGGTAAGCTACAGAGCCAGCCAAGGGTGCTGATAGCATCAGGTGACTGGCAGACAAAGGTTTTCTGGCCCAAAATTCATGGGCCACGACAGCATCACAGGCCCCTTCACATTGGGGTAAATTAAGCAGCAAAAGTAAGACACACCCTATCATACTCCAAACATCTCCCCAAAATTCAGGGAAGACAAGTGCCCTCTGAAGAAAATCCTGAAAACCAGTGGATATGAAAGCCATAAAGAAACTGGTTATTTTGCTAAGGATGAACTAATTTAAAGCGGTCGAAGACCTGACTGCAAATGCTGAGAGAATGTGAATGAACAAGGAACTACAGTCGTCAGAGTTCCAGAGTGCAGATCCAGGTCAGCTAGATGGACTGGCAGCAAAGGATTTGGTACCTTGAAGGCAAGTCCTTTAGAGGGGAGCTGTAATTGCTTCATCCAGACCATTCAAATCCCAGAGCAGGAGCCCAAGCCAGAGCACTGCTTGTCAACCCTGCTGTGAAAGGGTTTCTGTACCAGGAGGGATACAGGGTATGAGATCTCTGAGGTCCCTCCCAAACGTAAGATGCTATCTGTCTAATTAATTGCCAGTCACACTCTGGTACTGTCATGGGCTCTCATCTAGACATCAATGAAATTGGGATTCCTTTCTCCCTGTTAGATCATTGAGACACTTTCCGTCTTGATGTCAGCAAAAACTGTGATGGTGGACAGAGAACTCCTGTATCTCCATTCTGATGAATTAGTGTCCCGGACAGATCCTTAGTTTAGGAGACAAGAGGCCTATTGGAATTGAATGTTACTTAATACCTTGTGAAATTGATCAGGTGCCCATTTATGCCTGTTTCCTTGAAAAAAAATAATTTTCATTTTTTTCCTGAGTAGTTGAATTTTTTGTTTGTTTGTTTTGGTGTGGGGAGTTGGTTTTATGTTTATCGTGAAATTTCAAATAGATCTTGGAAAACAAATTAACCCTTTCTAAAAAAAGATTTACTTTTATTTTAGGCGTATGTGTGAGTGTCTACATATACGTATGGACATCACATGTATCCCTTAGTGCCCTCAGAAGATGAAGAGGGGGTCAAATCCCTGGAAATACAAATGGTTGTGGCCTACCACATGGGGGCTGACAATAGAACCCAGGTCTTCTGCAAAAGAATAAGTGCTCTTAGCCACTGAACCATGTCATAGGTCCCTTGGTTAGCCAACATTCCTTGGGTCTGTCTTGTTCGTAAGAATTAAAACTATACCATTTGGTTTGAGAGCTCAATGGTAGGTGTTTGTCTATCATTGTAAGTAAGAAAATGTTCGTTCTCCACCCATTAGATGAGACTTTGCCTCAGGACCAGAATTCCTTGCTCTCCCAGCAGTGCTGCAGAAAGATCAATGGTGGAGGAGAAGGCCTTTTCGACTCTACACCTACAACTGAAGACAAAGCACAGGGAAAGCAGAGGAAAAACTCCCAGCTCAAGGTTGGCATAAGATGACCAACTACGCAAGCAGCGAGGGTAAGAACACAGGCATGGGTCAGAACATTCTCATGGTCATGCTCTCAAGTGCCACACTTGTATTATTTATGCTGATTAACTTTAATGACTTGGCTTTTCCCTAAAAAAAAAAAATGTTCATAGAGTCTCTCCAACACCAAGCAACACAAAGTGACTCCCCTAGAACAAGACACAGAAGTTTACAGACTGAGGAACAGTGGCGCTTCTAACACCTTTGTGACAAATAAAACTCATGACCACAGTACGCTTGATACTTCACTGTTAGGCTAGGGCATTTCTTCACAGTGTTTGAGGCTCTGTGTTCTGTTTTCCCTAAGCAGAATCAAAGAAGGTAGAGGCAGCCACAGAACTGCGCTCTATTTTCAAAGGTGCAGTGAAAATGTTACACTTCTAAACTGTGGCAACAAGACACACCCTGAAGAAAGAGAGCTTCGCTTCTTCACAAGAAAACAGAAACCGAGATAGCTTGTGATAATCTCCTACATATCAAGAAAAATGTGGCCCGACCTTTAAAAGCCATGCCGAGGTGAGCAGGACTGCTACTTAACACAGCATGGAGTTCTACTAAAGGGTCCTCCCACTGTCATCTGCCCTTGATACTTCCAGCTTCAAGAGAATTCTTGTGGCCATTGTCTTAAGACCCAGTTCTTTAGAAATTACAAGTCATTTGAGTCCATTACTGTTAACCCCAATGTTCAGGTCAAATATCAGCTTTGTGTGCAGGACGAGAGTCACTGGAGACCCAGCCTTTGTGGAAAGCAGTGTTTTCTTTCACTACAGAGGTTTCTCACACAGTGGCCGGGTGACATAGAGGAGTAGGAGCTGCTGACAAAATGCTGGGGAAGTCGCATCATGTGGGAAGCTGCCCGGGTCACCCATGTGTGGATGCAATATGGTAGGAAAATAGAACCCTTTACAATTTTGAGACTTCCTTACAGGGTGGTGCACTCATAGGGTGAGGGGAGAGCTGTCGTGCTGACACTGTCAAGCCTGTTTCTAGATTAGAGTAGAAATGGAAGGCTGCATGATCATGGCTCTGCAAAGCGATCTTGAGCAGGGTATCTGGACTTGCAATGACTTTAAACACCATTTCTCCACACACACAGGCTCCTCACCTCTCTTCTCCCCTCTACTCCTCTCCTCTCCCTTCCTCTCCTCTCCCCTCCCCTCTGCTCCTTCCCTTCTCTCCTGTCTTCACTCCTTCCCTTCTCTCCCCTCCCCACCTCTTTCCCCCCTTCCTCTCCTTTCCCTTCCTTTCTTCTCCTCTCCTATCTTCACCTCTTCCTTCTCCTTCTCGCCTCTCCCCTCTCCTCCCCTCCTCTCCTCTTTCCTCCTTTCCTCTCCTCTCCATCTTCACCTTTCCCCTCCTTTCCTCTCCTCTCCTGTTTCCTCCTCTTTCCTTCCTCCCCTCTTCCCGTTCTCTAGTCTTCCAGTCTTCCTTTTCTTTGCTTTTCTCTTTCCATCTCTCATTCTTATATTCTCTCTCCCCTTTCTTTCTTTCTTTCTTTCTTTCTTTCATTCATTCTTTCATTCTCCTCCTTCTGCTCCTCCTCCTTATCCTCCTCCTCCTGCTTCTCTTCCTCCTCCTCCTCCTTCTCCCCCCTTTCTCCTTCATATGAGCTAAATAGCAAAAGCACACAGCTTGGGGCCTTGCTGCCAAATCAAAGTCATTCTGGCGGGCATGGCATCTAACAGTTATCTATTTAGTACCATGCTTGCCAGTGTCTTTCTGTCAACATTCCTGTAGCAAGATACATACAGGACACTGTAAGGAAACCGTACAATTCTTGTGTATGGCACAGTGTTGGTCACACTGTAAATCGCACAGATTGCCACTTCTTTCCCCGCTGGCCTATCAACTCATGGATAAGAAAGACATACGTATTAAGTTCCTGTTGCTCTGCCCAGTGCTCTGCGGTATGCAGAAAACGTAGTGGTGACTAAGACAGATGCTCTGGTATGGTCAAGTGACAGCATCAAATAAGACAAATATCAAGAAATGAGTCATAGACACATCAGATATTTGGTATACACTGACAAACAGACTACCAGAGTGCACAATAACATCATGCAAGAAAGAAAGAAAGAAAGAAAGAAAGAAAGAAAGAAAGAAAGAAAGAAAGGAAGGAAGACAGACAGACAGACAGAAAGAAAGAAAGGAAGGAAGGAAGGAAGGAAGGAAGGAAGGAAGAAAGAAAGAAAGAAAGAAAGAAAGAAAGAAAGAAAGAAAGAAAGAAAGAGAGGTTAGAATTAGAATTTGGCTTCATACTGAAGCTCAACAGCACCAGTTACCAAGGGATAATTGATAAGGATTGAGAAAAAGCTCATATTCAGGGAATTCTCTATGTAACTGGGCAGACAGAGTGCTATACAGAAAACAACATGGCAGCAGCTAAACTAGTCATAAATACACCATGGCAGGAGCAAAGTGAGAAAGAGAAGAACTGTCTGGCATGGTGAAGGAGCAATGAGCCACTCTGTGAATGCCTTGGCTGGCATAGAAAGAGGCTTGGAGACACAGGTAGAAGAAACAAAGGAAGGTTTTGGGTTTTCAACCAAGAGATTTCATTGTCTAGGAAAGACTGCTGTTAGTCATCAAAAAATGGCTTTCATTTTGCAAATTGCATCAACACAGATGTTGACAAGTTTTGATCAAATGTACTATCTAGACGCGGGGGGGGGGCTTCAAACTTTAAGCCCCTGAAAGAATGTTTTATTCAGCACTTCCGGGGAACTGGGGGTGGAGGGTGCTTACAAGCACAGAATCACAATCAAGTGCCTGTGCATCAGATGGACAAATGGGGAAGTAAAGAGACTGGGGCTCTCGGCAAGGAGGTTTATGAAAGTGGTTAGACATGGGCCAGTTTAGACATGGGTGGCACCCCTGACAGTCAATACTAAATAATCCAAAGCCACCAGCCTTTGCTTTGCTTGCAAGCTAAAGAAAGGAAGGCGAGGTAGTGTGAGTTGTAGATTAGAGTCACATCTTATGCCTAAAGCCCTGCGCAGGGGATGAAGCTGGGGCCTTTTCTGACCAAAGGCTAAAACTGCTCTTCTGGGCTTGGCTTATGGACCTATGGAAGTATGGATGTCCTAGTAGTACAAGACCACTCTTGTATTCCCACCACCCCTCACGAATTTTTCAGATGGTCTATTTACTCTGCTACTCTTGTAGGATAAACACTCCCCATCTCCCCTCAGACAGCTGCCCCCAGAAGTACTGGAGGCCACAAAGCCTACAAACACTTACAAAGTGGCATGCCTTAGTCCCAAGGAAGTCTCCAAGTGGCTAATCACCTGCCTCTTTCCCCTTCCTTTACTTTGCCTCAACAGACCTGTCAGTAGCTTACTGCTGCCAAGAGGGCCTGGAAACAGTGCTCTCTGCTCTTTTTCCTTAAAACTTGAAATATTTTTGCCCTTCATCGTTATCAACTGGGGCTGTGTGTGTGTGTGTGTGTGTGTGTGTGTGTGTGTGTGTGTGTGTGTCTGTGTGTATGTGTGTGAAGTAAGTTATATGACACTGCTTCCAAAGAACCTGTGACATACTAGAGATGGGTCTAGAAATGGGAGAGAGGTGAAGTAAAGAAGCCAGAAGAATCTGGAGTCTTTTTGCCTCAGCTGTACCCTGGGCATTGGCCCCTGGGTTCTTTGGCAACTCTATACCACTTTCATCCAAGACACCAGCATGGCCCTTCACTACCCCAGAGCAATTCCCACCAAGGCATGAGGAAAGGAAGCACAAGTGAAGTGGAGGTTTGGCAGAGACTGTCTGTCTCAGCAATATCACCATAGTAGGTGTGAATATGGATGTGACCTCCCGCTTGCTGGGGCTGAAGCTCTCTTCTTCCCTTCCTCTTATCACTGGCCAAGGAGAGTCGATGTGTGCAACTCTGAGGGAGACTGTGTTGGGACACAACTGTCACATACTGCTGAGTGTAATCTCAAGCTGCAAAGCCTCTCCTCCAGAAGGGATGGACACGCTCTTCTCATCGTAGGCAGTGGCAGAAAACAATGGGAGAAGCACCCCAAATGATGGAAAGGGGAACAAACTGAGTCCTCCTGGGAACACAGAGGATATCCAAGGACATCCTATGGGAAAGGAGAGAGCTCAGGCAAACATTTGCTTAACCTCCCTGTCTCCAGAGGGACAGATGGATGGTTAACTGAATGACTGTTTAATGACTGTTTACAAGAAGATGATAGCAGAAAACAGCTCCTCAACCCTTGCCTCAGAACAAGCACTTCACTGCAGCCTTGGGACAACTGCACTTTCATGGGCACGCTATGGTTTGGCTCAGTCCAGGCTATCTAAGGAGGTCAGATGTCCCTCCCTTTGCTTAGATCTCATTGGTTCCCAGCATCTTCCATCAGGATGTTAGCTAATGGGGCTTTGTCTTGGCCTATCTCCTTTCAGGAATTCTTCCTACAAGTCTTAAGCACATTTAACTAAAATACATCTGTTTTCTTTGACTTAATCTTCCTCTCCCCCAGAAGGGTTCATGAGCCTCTACTTTCTGTGGGTATCTCTCTGCCCTGACTTCTTTTTAAGTAATCTGCTCTGGTTGGCCAGATCCAGTATTTGCATTCCCATCACTACATGGCCCTAAGGGATTCACTTCTAAGTCTTCCTTTGGGTATCCTGGGATGAACATTCCATGAGCTAGCTTGAGTTCTCACAAAAAGTAGGCAGCCTGGAATCATTGTGGTTAAAAGATAGTTGAACTAGAGACACATATGGTATCTATTCAACTTATAAAAATTAGCAAGAAGACAAGAAGAAGAAGAAGAAGAAGAAGAAGAAGAAGAAGAAGAAGAAGAAGAAGAAGAAGAAGAAGAAGAAGAAGAAGAAGAAGTTGTGAAAAATGTTCGTCTTTATTTACTACTATCTGGGTATGCTCTGAAGATGTGCTCAGCCACTTGCACTCAGTAGGAGCTATTTGCATAGTAGGGTTTAGAAAATGATGCCAACAAGATGACCAGTGATCAAGAAATGTGCTGTGGTAATTCCTGTGGCCCTCAGTCGAAGAACAATTGGGAAGTGAAAAAGCTAGGAAACACAACCATTGTTCCATAAACAAAAGGAACATATATCATCTCTTAGCAAAGACATTCACCATGGGCCACATGGGGTACCTCCCCATGCAGTAGGGGAGAAGAGCAGCAATCTAACAGGAAAAGGGCCAGCACCTGAGCCTTAGTGTCACACTGCCAAGGCTTGAGCCAAAACCCAGGCTTGCAGTGCCCTGATTTGAAGCAAGTCATTGGAGAGTTCTGTGTCTTAGCTGACTTCTTTACATAATAATAATATTAATGGTACTTGTGTCATGGGGTGGTTGTGAGGGTTATATAGGATGACATATTTAGAATAGAGTTGCACAATAGTTATAATTCAATAAATTTTGGCCATCATGCTTACATTAAGCTGACCAACAAGATTTCTTATTTAAGAGGAATTCTCTATAATGAAATCTACAGCTCAAGGACATTATTATCTGCTTTAACTTTAATCAAATTAAAACTTCAAAGGAAATCTTAATATAAAAGTCTTTTAACTCCCTGTCCTTTATTCTGCTAGGTTCTGAAGAAGGAACCTAGATAATTCCTTTCCAAGTTTCTCAGATTAGGTTAGATTAAATGTGACCTACACAGACACAAATTAAAAGCCCTGTGACTGAACAACTTCTAAAGAACCCTAAGCAGCTGATGAGTGGTTTTGAGGCAGGGGCACAGTGGAACCATTTGTCAGTGAGAGTACTGACTGATAACTGCCCCTTGTCCTCTATTCACTTTCAAACAGAATATAAGATGTTGTAACAAATAGAATGGAAGCCACAGAGCAGTATGGATTCTAAATAGTCAGGAGCAATATAAACCTAGGCAGCTAACTCTCCCCTCAACGTCTTCTGCGATGCTTTCTCCTGGTCCTTCTTTGTCTTGTTAGCATTTGTGTTTGCACACCACCTGGCTATACAAGTCTTCCAAGGGCCTCTTTTCTTAGGCCTTGACATGAGATGAACATTCAGTCCCTCCACTCGAGAGTCCCAAAGCCTAGATGGACCTGTATTTCTCATTATGAAGAATCTTTAGCCTGAGATCCTGGTATATACATCATGACTTTGAACTGAAATTTCCAAAACAAGACCACACTATCTCACCCATAACACTATATGATCTAAGCAAACCTTGCTGTCTCAGTGGGAAGATAATTATTTACCACACCTTTAATATCCTCTGTTCTCCTTCACCTCTCAATATTTTTTATTTAGCACTTATCACTATTTAATGTAGACACTATGAAATGTGTTTGCCTAGGTTATTGTCTGTCTCCCATAAAAGAATAATAGGTCCATGAAGGAAGACAAAAATGACTATTCTGTTCACAACTCAAAACAAAGTCTTACCGAACTACCTTCTGCCAAGTGTTAATGGAAAAACAAACAACCAATTTCAATAGATCCCCATTGATCTTAGGATAAAAAGCAAACTTGTGAGCATGGCTTACAAGTACCCATGGCTCCCATGCTAAATATCAACATGGTTTAGTGGAACCATGTCCACTCACACCAGACAGATACACTTAAATTCACTACATGGACCATCTGCAGATGAAACCTTCACACAAATAGAGAAGTTCTCTGCCTTACGGGACATTCTTCTACTGCCTCCTTCAATGTTGATGGGAAAACAGACACAGCACCTCAGACCTAACCAGGCTAATTTAATGCATTCATAATATATGATATGTCTTATGTGTTATATGTTATGTGTTGCATATTGTATATTGTGTTATGTGTTATGTGTTATATGTTATGTATCATGTATTATATATTATATACTATATATGCTGCTTATTCTCCTATGATGCTCATATGTCACTAAGAGGGATAGATCCCAAATAGTTATAAAATATACTGGCAAATCAAGATGTTATGGAGTCATAGAATACACAATTATATTGGACCTCATATGTGCACTCTCTCACCAACCACACTATCATTGCGCACCACATCACTGTGTATGTTTATCCTGCAAATATGTAATCAGTGCCCACCCTGTAGATACAAAGCCCCAGGAGCAAAGAAACTGTGAGGGCTTCACTCATCTTTGCACTCACAACCCTTAGCCCTTGGTTCGCCTAATATCTTAAAAGAAGAGATAACTTTATGCGGCCATTACCTTTTCTTACTTCAAGTCAACAGCACCCAAGACCATGATTTTCATAGAATTTTATCAATAGGAGGAGGAGTCTCTAACCAAGCTTCAGGGAGAAGTAAAATGGCAGCGATTTCTAAAACAAGAAATTATTTTTAGAAGTGGAGTTCCTGCCTTGACATCTATTTCACTTCCTAAGATTTTGATTTAGCCCTCCTCATAATTTACAAGTACACTGGTCAATGTGTCTGTCAACATTAGTGGTTCTCAACCTCCCTAAGGCTGCAACACTTTAATACAGCTCCTCACGCAGTGACCCTATAACCATGAAATTATTTTCCTCGCTACTTAATAACTTTAACTTAGCTACTATTAGGAATTTTAGTGTAAATATCATTAGAATTCGAGGTTTGCCAAAAGGGTCATGATCCACAGGTTGAGAAACACTGGTCTACATTCTCTCTCTCTCTCTCTCTCTCTCTCTCTCTCTCTCTCTCTCTCTCTCTCTCTCTGTAGTTTCATGGGGGAGAACATATGGGATTTTTGTTCACAACTTAAAATCACAGTGCTTAGAACAGCTCAGAGCAGTGGGAATTTAGTGGGCATTTGTTATTAAATAGGATCGCTAAACTCAGCCCTAGTAGGCACATCAAACTGAGATGAGATTATCTTTTGAGCAAAACCATATGAAAAATCAAGAACTTTTTCTGATGTTATTCGTTTTCTGAACCCGTAACTGGCCACATGCAGTTATTAAACACTAAACTGTGGCTAGCACAAAAATGTACACTACATACCAAATACACGCTGGGTTTCAAAGAATTAGAATAAAAAAGAATATACGATATTTTATGAAGATTTTATAGTGGTTTCATACTGAAATGATAATATTCTATATGTTCTAGGTTAGATATGATCAATTATTATAATTTATAATTAAATATTTCCTTCTTAATGAAACCTTTTCCTGAGACTACTAGGAACTTTTAAAAGTTCTATTCATAGCTTACATTTCTACTGGAGACAGTTCTGAAATATAATTTTCTAATGCTTCAAACCATTTCTTTAAGAAAATGTTAGGCTGCAGATCAAAACCCAAATACCTTTATGTTTAATCATCTTTGAAAGAATTCCTACTATTTGTATATAAGGATGAGATTTTTAAAAATAAATCTTCTTAGGCATAAAATAAATGTTGACGGAACACACGGAACCCTAAGCTCAGATGGTAATAAAAGACTTCATACTTCTTTATTCTGTAGCATAGAGGTTTGCTTGGATTTTCTCAATTTTGAACTCAGTGACTAGACTCACCTGGTTTTGTCTTCAGCTTGGCATTATTCTTTATGCTTAAAGTTATATCCCTCCCAAAATAATACATATAACCATGCTTTTGCCTTTTTTTATTCTTTTCCCATGGTATTAGAGATCAAGTCTAGGGCTTTGTGAATGGTAGATAAGCATTTTATCATTGAGACACCTTCCCAGCCATCTCGTAACATTTTGTTTGGAGATGAGGTCTCATTGTGTTGCTGAAGCAGGTGTTGGGTTCACTTTGTAGCCTAAGCAAGCCTTGCACTTGCTATCCTCCTGCTCCAGCCTCCAGATTGGCTAGAACAGCAGGCCTGTTCCACCAACTCTGGCTACCATGTGGCTTCTTTAGAGGAGCAATTTCCACTTTACAGTCTGAGAGTAAAAAATATTTTCTAATGGGTTTAATCACTTTTAAAATACGGATCAAATTAAAAAATTCCATCTGAACAAATGTATCCATGGCCTAGTGAGCACCCATGAATTTAGTTTGGAGGTATTATACATAACCCTTCAGTGGGATCTCAAGAAGATTGCATACTGAACCTTATCTTTGAGGAGAAGGCATGTAGCTGTTGATTTCAACATCATATGATAAGTTCAAATTATCTGATAAAGAGATGTAATGGGTGCAATTGATAAACCAAGGAAAGGAAGCAGATCTAGCTCTCTCGCTCTCTCTCTCTCTCTCTCTCTCTCTCTCTCTCTCTCTCTCTCTCTCTGTCTGCATGTGTGTGTGTGCGTGTGTGCATGCGTGTGTGTGTGTGCATTTGTGTGTGTGTGCGTGCGTGTTGCGTGAGCGTGTGTGCATGCGTGTGTGTGTATGTGTGTGTGTTTGTGTGTGTGTGTATTTGTGTGTGTGTGTGTGCACGCGCACGCACGCTTAGGTGAAGCAATGGGAGAGATAATCAGGAGGAACTGTTGTAGTATCTTTAAGGGCAGCGCTATTGGTTGCTTAATAATTAGATCTTTATGTCTCATCACCATCTACAACAGAAACACTGAGTTTGAAAGTGTTCACTTCTCCCTTATCTGGACTTTCACTATAACAGTCCCCACTCTGATCGTGCTAGTAAGGTATAATGACATCATAAAGATAAAAAACCATATTGAAGATTTTCTGTGTTCCTCTCCTTTCTAAAAAACCTGTCACTCAGAACTAAAAACATTAAAATTTAAAAAAAGCCCCTGAAGACCCTCTCCTTGACTAAAATGACATGACTGATCCTGTCAGGCAATGGTCTTTCTCTCTTCGTTGAATTACCAGAAGAGCTGAATGGTTTCCTGAGATGGTCTCCAGGCTCCCTGCAGCATTCTATTGGGATTCACCCTTACAGGAGATGGAAGGCCTTTTAGTAAAGCAAAAAGAGAGGCCAGGCTTTTTTAAATAACACGACAAACTTCCAATTTTATCATATATGTATTTGGTATTAAATGTTTGTAGAAATTTCTTCAACCAGGAAGCAGTTTCTGGGTTCTGCACAGATTAGAACCAAAAGTTAAAATTCACCTTCCTCTGTAAGGTGGAGATAAACGGGAGAAAGAATAACAGCTATGCTAACCTTGATGGTTTTTATCAAGCAGATGATTAGGAAGCAACCGTGTTAAGTGTGGAGCTTATATTCTTGGCTTGGATTCAGTACTTGATGTAGCAAAAACTAATAAATAAGGACTGATGAGTTGACTCAATGGATAAAGGCATCTGTCCCCATGCCTGACAAGCCATGTGGTGGGAAGATAGAACGGACTCCACGAGTTGTCCTTTGATCTCCACATGTGCACCTGGGTATGCCCGCACATGTGTGCACACACACCATTGAAATAAAATGCAGTAAAATATTTTAAAATGTAACTGTTGCATATTTGAATAAATTTACATGATATTAAAATATCGTTTCATGTTTACAAACATTATTGAATAACTCATTCGATCTTAAAATTACCTCCTTGACTAAAGAATAAATTCATAAAATTCATTTATAACTTGGAATAGCAAAAGAGATAAGAAGACAAGTTCTTAATCTGATGAATGAACTGTAGATAACCCCTCAGATTCCTGTAATTACCTTGACTGCTCAGAAACCCAGGCAATGCGAATGCTCAAGCTAACTTCACCAACGTCTGCGCCTGTGTCTTAGAGGTGTGTTCTACAGATTTCAGAGAATTTTCCTACTGGCTGCTTATTGAGAATGCTTCTAGCCTATTGACAATTCTAAGGTACCAAACAAGAAACTCTTGTATTCATTTTGCCCAACTTTTCCTAAATGTAGGCATCCACAGAACCTACCTCTGCCTGATAACTTTTATCCCAGAGCACATGAAGTCAAAACATGAGTAACGCTCAGTTATGGTTGGTTTCTTTCTTCTCCTTGTCAAGGTTATTTTTGCTTTTCTTCTTTATATATCTACTTATGATGCATAAATTACAACACAAACAACAAACTGCATATAAGTCTGTGGGGGTGTGTGTGTGTATGTGTGTGTGTATGTGTGTGTGTGTGTGTGTGTGTGTGTGTGTGTGTGTGTGTGTGTGTGCGTGCGCGCGTGTCTCCACACACAGAGGGGATCGGAGAGAGAAGGGGTCAGTTTTTCCTCTGCAGCTCTTTTCTTGTCCCAGTGGCTATCTTTGTGTATTGTTCTGTGTGCATATTTGTTAAAAGTCGGGTCACCGTTTCAGTTAGCCTGCCCCACTATGGGTCCCCAGTTGTTCCTGGCAGAACTGTACATGAGCAAGAGCCTTCTAGGGAAAACCCAAAGTCTTTCAGGAAGTGGTCTGTGATGGCGAGCTATAGTAACTGATGAGTTTCCCTCTGAGTCAGGGATACCACAAGGGGGTCCCCAGGAGTTGACATCTCTCAGAGAAGATAAAAAGAGCTTCTGAGACTGAGGTCATGACTGCCTCTCCTGTAGCTAGGGAACCTGAAGATTAATAGAATACCAACCTCATTCGAGTCCTGATCCTCTGCTCTCTGAACACCGACCGAGCAGCTCCTCACTGCTGCATGTGTCTGGAGCACCTTTGGTCTTGGTCTTTGGTTCCACTCCTTTAACATGAACAACAGGCCCTCAGATGGCATCTCCTTATCATGGAGGTACTCCTTGGACACATTTTATATCCTGTGAAAATACTGAGCTAAAAATATTTTGCAGAGCATCATCTGCCTGGAGCAACAGTAGCCAACCCTTCTCCCATATCAGAAGACCCTTAGTTTCCTCTTCCACTGTCTTCAGGCATACACTCCTCTAAGATACCCGTGATGCCTTACAGGAAATTAATATGGCTGTGTTGAGGCTAGACCTCATGATTTCTGTCAAACTCATGAACAAAATAATTATAAAATGAAATAGGTGTGCTTATGCCTGGCATTTCTCCTATAAGTGGTGTATATCTAAAGTAAGAATCTAGTGACGGCCATGTCCATCTTCATGGTCTAGTAAAGCCTAGGAAATGTGTGGTCCTTAATAAAAAAAATGAGTTAAGTTAATAACGAAGTAAAATTCACAGCAGCCTCTTGAGAAACTACGGAGATTGGTGTGTTACTTGGGCAAGAAAAAAAAATCCAGGACGTTAACTAATTGGGTCACCCACTGCCACCCAAAGAAATGCTTCCTCAAGAGAAATACACATCTTGCCCAGAAAAGCCAAAGTGTGAATCTTCTGACCTGCACTAACGGCAGTACACAGTAGAGACCACCTGAATGAGCAGGTCCTAGGGTCTGGAACTCTAAAGGGACTTGCTAAGTGACATAAGCCATATCCCAAAGGACAAATATTGTAATAATCTACCTAGATAAGGTACTCAGATGAGTAATTCAATGTGTACAGGAAGAGAAGAGAATGGCTGTTAGTTACCAAGCACTGTGTAGATGGGTAGACTTGGGAGTTGGTATTTCATGAACACAGAGTTGTTTTAGTGTGGGGATGTGAATAGTTCCGCAGATGATGATGTTGGTGGCTGCACACTATCATGCATTAGTGCCACTGACTAAGATCCTGTAAAAGGGTAAGGTAGTAAATTTAATTTCATGTGTAATTTAAAACTTACAGAAAGAGGACTGCAAAGAAGGCCTTAGAGAGTGCATGATGCTGCACAATACTGAGTACCAGCATTTAATCCCTGACAAGAAGGTGACAAACAAAGGTCCCAGCATTAACCCCAAAGGTTCTGACACTCTCATCTGACATCTGAATGTGCATGCATATGCACCCACATCCACCGGTGCACAGGCACTCACACCAATACTAATAAATGACTAAATGTCCTTTTAAAATTTGAGATAAATAGTTAAGGGTCAAGTTTAAATACCATATTCTAAATCTAGTATTTGCAATTTCTTTACAAATATAAATTTATTTCCCCCTAATAGCAGGATTTAACACAGCACACACACACACACACACACACACACACACACACACACACACATACACACACACACCAGAGAGACAGAGACAGACATACAGACACACAGAGAGAACAAGAAAAACACATTCCTGGATTTCACACTAAACTTTTGGGATCTGGGACACTGGCAAGTGACCAAGATGCCACATTTTAAGATATGTAAAATTTAAGAACTACTAGGTTTAAATCATGCCTAATGATTGGTTATTTTTAATTACTGTCTTCCTGTTTTGACAAATGGTTGAATAAAGGCTAAGTAAAAATTCTCAGAACCATCTTTTAATGCAGAATCTGCCTGATCACCATGCCCGCTCTGATCAGATTTCTGATCCCAACATGGGCCACTAGCATTGTATCTAACTCCAGAATGAATGGTGTTGAGGTAACCATTTTTCCTAACTCTCACCTCTACTCCCATCCCCTTGCACCTCTCTGTTGTGTAAAAAGGCTCTAACCCTTGGAAATTGAGTGCACTGACTGGGTCATGACCAGGCTTATTTTTCTCTCTTTCTCTGTCACTTCCAGTGACCCCTCTAGCAAGGGTCACAGCCAGATTTGAAACTAAATACAAGAACAAGAAGCAGGAAAGGGTGACAAGGGCATCAGGCTATAAACCCTTCTTGTCCCAATGCTACACACAATAAAAAGAAAGGGCAGGCCTGCATCCCACATCATGGAAGCCTAGGGACTTGGCGGTCAGCAAGCCTTGATCACCTGGGAGCCCAAAGCACTTTGGCTCCCATGCTTCCATTCTCCGTTTGCAAAGTGTGATAAATGGAAGAGAAGCATTCTTAGGGCTTCCCTGCCCTTGGCAGTCTGCAATCCCACAGGGTAAAGCCATCATCCCACCCCAAAATGATCTCTGTAGTCAGCATCATCTGAATTATAGTTCCGTTAGCAAAAGATTTGAAAATAAAGGATCTGGCAAAAGGTTGACTCAAGCAATGTTTCTGCAATCAAGAGAGGTCATCAACTCTTCCAAACCTCCAAGACAAAGGGATGTTGAGTGGGAAAAGGCATCAGTGTATATGAGAGCCTGCCAAGGGACATGTGTTGAGCATTCTGCAGTGTGTATACAAATGTTCTGTCCCCTGTCATGTAAGGTACATTAAGGAAAAGGAAATTATGCTAAAGTTAGGTATTCAGAGAAGATACCCGAGAGCATGATTGTGGCCCCGGGGTCTCTTCTCCCTTTTTCTCCTGAACAGTAATTATTCACACGTGGGTCAAGAAAAATGTTCCACTAGAAAACATGAATCAGTTGGTCCAATCTCTATTTTAAAACTCAAGGCCACAGAGTTTGGGGGTGGGGAGCAAACATTCATGCTGCTCAAACCTGGAAGAATGAACAATGAATAAGTCTTGAAAGTATTCATCCAACAGTGTTAATGAGGTCCAGCACAGAATCAGCATCTTTAACTGAACAAGAAAAATGGCCAACTGAGAGCTAACCCATAGAGGTCAAGGGAGCACACAGGAAACGAAAGCAGTGGAAACGTTTCAGGGTGAGGGATTCCTTTTTGCCAGGATGCTCTTTGGAATGGACCCCTAGAGTTAGTGGTATCCTTAAAGTTCAAGTTCCCACTGCCTGGAAGCCATGAGCCAACTCAGATGTTGCTAGTCCTCCTGCTGCCTTACTCCCCTTTTGGAATTGGATGATCACTCTGCTAGTTTTGTGGAAACTAAATGTCATATCCATTTCTGTGATGACTGCTGGATTTGTCTGTAATGTCAGTGAGGGCCAGGGAGTATTTAAACAGCTAATCACAGGGTACTCTCAGGTATACCATATTTCTCTCATTCTAAGAACCAAAGTCATTTTTAAAAGCTCATATAGAAGCAACTACCTGTGGCTAAAAATAGAAAGGCCAAGGCTGGTGAGAGATTGGTAGCTGGAGGATGTGAGTCCTTAGCACTTTCTGAGAAAGCAATGGCTATGACCTCCCAGTCTGAGCAGGCTCTGAGAGGAGAGAGTTCAACTCACAGTCTGAGAACATGGACAACAAAAACCCTGAGGTGGGAAATGAGCTTTAGAATTACCCAGCAAACACCTCTGAACTTTGCTTTTCAGATAAGATGAGGCAGCGTGGACCAATACATCACAGCTGGCCACCATCCCACACCAGCTCTGCTCCTTTGCTGCCCAGTGAATCTGGGAAAGCAACTTAAAGCCTTCAGTTCTCCATCTAAAATATGAAACTTAGCAATAACTCCTTAACCTAGTTAAAAGAACTAGTTGGGATGACGCAAGTATTCCATAAAACCATTTCTATATACCTTCTTCTGCTTGCCTATGACAATTTCTGTTTCTCAATATCTTTCTGTAAACAAAATGAACAGCTTCTGGGTATGAATAGATGTCTTTCAGAGAGTTCAAGAAAAAATAACAACCCCCCCCCCATCATGGCACCTTTCTTTCTCATGGTCACATTGTTGACTTTGGTGAGTGTCCTTGATCCAAGTAATTTTCTCTTTCTCAACTCTATTTCATACTTTGTTGAAGAACTTCTCAGATCATCTGAGATTCTAGAAAGGGGTCCATAAACCTGTGGCATTGACTGTTGATTGGGTGTGTCAGTTGAATTTACTGACTATTATTCTGGTGATGAAGATTAGACTCAGATAATCCCTGCACACAAATCAGTTACTAAATCCTCCCATCAATGGTTGCTTGCTTTCTTTGAGTCACAAGGAATCATTGGGTGATGAACAGATAGTGGAAAAGCCTATCAGACATACTGTCCCACTACCTGGGCTGTTAGTTTGGAAGGTAACCTTGTATGACCCTGCTCCAATGAACTGAGGCGCAATGATGGCACAATTGTCAGAGCAGAGAAATGACCAGAGAATATATGGGTCAGAGCCTTGGAACAAAAAAATTGGGTGTGAATTCTCATTCTTATAAAGTTAGGACTGGGGAATCATCAGGTTACAGGGTACAGTGGTAAGATTCTGGAAAGCAAGATTTTCTAGGTCTGTGTCTATTTCTGAAAACTCAACAGGACCACTCCCCATTCAGGTCAGCCCTCCTTGGAAGTAGGGTATAGGAAAGGATGGCAGCTCCAGTGAACCCCTGTAGCAGAAGGATGTCAAGATAGTCTTCTGCCCAGCACCAGAGCGGAGTATGTCAGACCACTTGCAGCTCTACTGTTTGATCTTATCACGCTGCTGCAGAGGTGAAGTGTGGATGGAAGGAGTTCGTGTCTGTTCATCGTTGTGGTTGCCCCCAAGCGGAGCCAACAAAGTAACACTTGAAGCCATTTTTGCAGAGAACTGCAAAAACAAGCAGAGGCTTGGAGCTAGTCAGTGGTTCCACTGCAGTTCAAGAAAACACCCACAGAGCGGTAGAGGCAGCTGCAGAATCACCACAGAACTAAGCAACACACCAAAGGCAAAAGCACACACCCCCACAACAGCTTAAACAAACGGGCTGGAGCAAGGGCTCCCATGTCAGAAAAAAGGCAGCAAATTCTTTCATTGTGTGAACATGAATTCCTTTAAGAGGTTTGCCTTCTACAAAGAATCATCAGTTATCTGCCACCTAACAGAAGATCGAAGGCCAATAGGGATGTTGCAGGTGGAACAACTCTCTACTTCTTTGAGGAGGGCACTTTTGAAATGAGAAAAGGGAAAAAAATTCTAGCGCTCAGAGCTTGAAACTGAGAGTTTCTACTTCAGAGAAGTACAAATGATTTCTCTCTAAAGAGGCAACAGAAGTCCGAATTGGGGTTCTGTTGGAGTCCATAGACACTTTTAAATAGGCAAGAATTGTTAGTAGTCAGGATCATTTTTGTGTGCAAGCAAAACATTTCTCTTCCCCTTCAAGGTGGGATGGCAAGTCTTGGGTTGATCACACAAACATTCAAACACCTAAACAGAGGTATGTCACAGTCTCTCGGTGCAGCCAGCTATTGGACAGGAGCTCATGGGTGCAAATACATTGCTCCTAGGCTTTAATACTAAGCACAGGGAATCAACATTAAAGAAATGGTCACTGAAAGATGAACTATGACTGGTGTTCAGAAGAGACAGTGTATGGTGAGCCAGGCGTCCAGCCAGATTTCTAGTCAGCAGAACATGTCTATCTCACCTATACAATTTAATCGTTTCAGTAAACACCTTGCCTGAAATATTGTAGAACTGTGTACATCCAGTTGAAATATGATTCTTTTTAGAGGGTAAAACTTTTAAAGGAGCTTAAGGCTGTTAACACGTCCATCGTAAGTAGAAGTAAAAGATTTATCAGGAGATTATTTTAATAGCTACATTCTCTTTTCTAAAATAGAATATTAATAGGCTTCATGCTGTCTACTTTCTTCTGTGAGATCCCCTATCATTAAGCCTGGAGACACAAAAACTCTTACCATTCATTGGATGGGACACATCCAGCTACAGCAGACGCCTCCAATGTCATTGTCCAGAAATCAAGTGAAAATTTTGCTATAGCAAACTCTGTTCACAGGGATCTGCAGCAGGACCTGAGGTCTGTCTCCTCTAAAGCTTTTCTACACAAGGAAGATGGTGGAAATCTTCGGAGCACATCGTGAGTAGCTAAGTCTTGAGGAAGCAATCAAGCTGCACATGTTTCATTCAGTCAGTACTCTTACATTCAACATAAATATTGTCACTGTCATATTGCCTTCCCTTATGACTTAATACTCCCTTTATTAAAAAAAAATGAGAAAGTAGCTTGAGAAACAAACAGTTCAGTGGTTAAGACCACTTGGTGCCTTTACTGAAGCCTAGAGTTTGTTCCCGGCACTCAGGTCAGGTGGCTTACAATTGACTCAAGTTCTGGGCAATCTGATACTCTCCTCCAGCACTCAGACAACACACACACACACACACACACACACACACACACACACACACACACACACACACACACACACTTTCATCTTTGAAAAAGTTTACATGTTGAAGATGCACAGCTTATCAGGTGACAATAAGAATCTTGAACCCCACACTGGCCTTGTCAGTGGTTTCATTGTGTTAGATGACTTATGCATACATTAACATAAGTCACAGGACAAAGAACTTTTCAACATTCTGAGGTGGTCAAGAACATTCCTAGACCAAGGTACCATTCTCTTTTCTCTTCCAACATATTGTTGTTTCCCTCAATATCCTTGCCAGGCAGCTCCTGGGCATTTTGAGCCTGTCGTTGGCTCTTCTCATATGACATTCATCACCAAAATGAAATCCAACACCAGAATTATCATTCTAGCAAGAAGATAATGAAGTCTATTTAACCTTTGCACTCTTGGCTGATAATTCCCTCTACTCCTCATAAAGTCTGTGGCTTCCCCTGAAGGGTAGACTCGTATAATACCAGTCATGCTGGGGTAATAGCTAGGCTGTCCTTTTCACTGTATGAGTTTGTTTCTAGCCTATATTCATGAACCTTTTATACAAATTGAATGTCCAAAAGTGAGTTTGAAGATAGTACCTAGACTCCCTCCATGTCAGAACATAAGGAGAATCAAAGGCAGGAATGAATGAGGCAAGAAGAATTCTGACCTCAGATACAGACCTGTATCCACTCTCAGGGCATAACTGATGTCTCCCCAGGTCAGCAAAAGGTTCATGCCATTAACACTTCGTTTTCTTTTTTATCCTGCTTGGAATTAAGTCTGTCACTTTACCTAATTCTCTCATGGTAAGAAGCTTTCAGTGCCAGCGATGTGTGATTGGCGGCCTGATTACTGGCATGTGGGAGCAGCTGCAATCCTCACTGTCCCCTGAGTGGAGTGGGGACTTCCTGAGGACATAGGCAAAAGGAGGTTGACACATAAAGAAACAGAAGCAGTAGTTCTTCATGACATCACTCCTTGACCTGACTCAGACACAAACCTTATGACTAAGAGACTAAGTCCAATGGCAGACACAGTTGTCCAGTCAGGATGTAAGTATTTTATGAGCATTTTTCTATACTCACTAAGCCATTCCACATTTCAGGAGAAAGTACTCAAAAAAAGATGAGGCTCAGTCAAGAGAGCATGTAGGAGACCTAGAATTCAAAGGGAGAGTTAGCTAAAGTCCAGATGCCTTAACGGAAGACAGTCAGGCTCTACCTGCTTCTACCCCCAGCAGGCTGTGGGGACTTGCACTCGTTTGAATTGGTTCCCAGTTTCCTGATTAGAACCTAAAAGAAATGAGTTCTTGGTGAAGCTATGATTTTAGTAATTTTGTGTGATGAAAAGCTTCCCATCTTCTGAGGAAACTGCATTTCTTCCAGTCCTTTACTTCCAGGCCATTGCTGGTTTGATAATCTCTCAACATGACACTTTTTGGAGAATGTGACATTAACTTCTCCAAAAATGCATTACGTCATTAGCAAATGCATTCTGTCTCCTTATGGGACCCAATTATGCACGTTTTACAAAATTTGGAACTAGCATGGTAACCAAGATATGGGGCGACTTTGTCTTCTCCAATTCATTTCACTCAGTATCAACTTGTCTGCTTACAGCAAACTAGCTTAAGAAACATATCATAATTAGACAGTGTGTCATTTTATTCTTACTTTAACGTGTGTGTGTGTGTGTGTGTGTGTGTGTGTGTGTGTGTGTGTGTGTACATTGTTTTTTGGGTTTTTTTGCCATTTGATTTGAGACAGGATGCCTTTGATGAGCTTGGCACTTACCAATTTGGCTAGACGTATCTGCCAGTGAGCCCAACAGATGCTTCTGACTCTGCACACACACGCCCAGACCGCTGCTGGGATTCCTGCGGTGTATGTACCCTGTGTTCTGCTTTCTTACATGGGTTCTGGTGGACGGAACTCAGGTCCTTATTTTGCACAGCAAGCACTTTACCAACTAAGTCATCTCCCCAGCCTTCATTTTTAGTTTCTAACAGCAGAGCTGTTTAATGTTTTGTCTACTCTAAATCATTGAATTTTCATAACAATACAATAATAGAAATCAGTTTCTCCAAATTACGAATAAAGAAGATAAACTGGAACTCTTTAAACTACTTTCCAAACACTGTGTTTCTCCTCTAGTGGAGGCAGTATTTGAATCCAGATGTGACTCTTAGTGTTCAGTCCTAGATATCTGCCAGGGCTTGTGTATGGAAATGTATCAATGATATCTAAATACTAGCTTCAAGAAAAGTTATGTGGAGCTTATAAAATGTTAATCTTTCAGCCTGGAGAGCAATAAACAAACATTATTGACTTCCTACAGAGAAGAATGTTCAGATCGACACCATGGGATTGAGAGATAAATGCTACAGAATGGAAACAAAGAACAGTGATGAAGTATTTGGGTGAACCCAGGCAAGACATTTCTGCAATTAAGTTATCAAAGCCAAATTCCTGTTATTCCTTTTGGAACCTGCTTATGAAGCAGATATGGACTGGAAGGCAGACTGGTCCCTATTGTTGTTCTGCCGGCTTGCTTGTGTTGGGTCAGCATGTTAGTTCCCCCTACCTCTGCAAAGGCTAAGAACCACTTTTGGAATCAGGACAGGAAGTACACCCCCATCTTAAACCCTTTACTTTCTGGAGAAGTCATGGGTGGTGAAGATGCTTCCTGCCACTCTCTCAGAAGTAAGAGTCACTTAAGCATTGTTTCATAATCAGTGGAGTAGTTGTCCTGTGAACCTCTGCCCCTTACAAGTGAAAGAGCTGTTTGAGACAGAGCTCACTAGCCTCATGCCGTCACAGTCTCAAGCAAGCAAATCTGTCACCTTCCTGTATTATCTACAAATGGTGTTTGTTTCCTTTGACGTATATTCTTACACTTGGGGAGGGAGGCATTTCTCGAAAAACAATATTGTTGAATATACCAATTCCCTGCCCCCAGTCACCCTTTCTGTTTCCTTTTCAAGGCTCCAGGAATTGCTAAATGGCATATCCTGGACAACCAACACTCTTCAGCTAAAAATACCAGAGGGTGAGCTTATCTCGAACAATGCTTCCTCTCCAGGGGGCTCATAGACATTATCTCATTTATCCTTAAAAACACCTTATGAGGTAGGACATGGTCAAAGAACTGGATCCCAGAAATGTAAGGAAGCTTTAAGACAAAAGGTCGTTGGTGGAGCTGACAGAAAGCTCAGATGCATAACTTCCAACCTGTAGAATCCATTCAGCAATGACTTGACTCTAGGAACCCAGAGACCCCTTATAAAACACATATAAAACAAGACTTCTGGCATATAGAAGAAGGTCAATCAGCGGGAATTGGAAACCCAAAGCTATTTCTTCAGGTTAAGAATGGTTCAGTTTGTATCTATAACAAACTGGAGAGCCTTGATCATCTCCTCAAATCGCCCGATCCCCCTCCTAACTTCATCTGCTAACATGGCTTCCTGTCTCACCTCTATAAACTGATATTTGACAACTGACTATTTGTCTCAGCAGAACTGAATATATATATCACTCCTGTCATATGTGTTGGTGATATATACTTCAAAAACAGATTCTGTAACCAAAAGAATGGATTATTTTTGCCATTCTGTACATTGTGCTATATTCCTTTTCTTATGACTTGGTCCCGTGCCCAAACCTGGGAGGGCTTCCTGGCCCTCTTAGATACATATGCAAATTATGTCACTGACTTAAATGTCTCCTGAGTGTGCTTCATTTTCTTCCCACCCATACTCATGCTCAAGGAGATGAAACTTGGAAGCATGAACTGATGAGCTCCCTCCTCACTGGCTGCCAGATGTTTTAGCAGGAGGTTAAGAGGAGAGAAGAGAGTATGTTGTGAGCTTTACCTTATTTCTTCCCTGTAGGGTATTTATGACTGAGTCCTGGCCATAACTCGAGTTCCACCAAACATTCCTTCAAACATGGCTCTGTCTGGGTTTTTAGTAAGCATCACTTCCTGATGGCCACCAGCCTGGAAGTTTTAAAGAATCCTGCTGCTACTGTTGCCAATTCTTCTGTAGTCCCTACTACATGTATTAAAGCCACAACACACTCTGTAAATAGTTCCTACGTTAAACTTGATGCAGCACCTAGATAGAATGGATTCCATTGGTCCTAGTTCGCTTTTCTGATCCTGCAATAAAACCATGATCGGATGCACCTCAGGGAAGAAAAGAAAGTTTATTTCATCTTACAAGTTACAGCCTGTCGTTGAGGGAAGCTCAAAGCAAGAACCTGGAAACACAAACAGGATCAGAAGCCATGGAGGAATGCTGCTTACTAGCTTGTTCTCTCGCTCTAGCTCAGCAACCTTTCTAATAGAGCCCAGAACTACCTGTCTAGGAAGGGGACTTCCCACAGTGGTGTGGGTTCTCCTACATCAACAACAATCAAGAAAATCTTACACAGATATGCCCATAGGCCAAATGGACAGAGACAAGTCTTCAATTTGGATTCCCTCTTCCCTACTGCGGCACGTTGACAAAATTAGTCTTTACACTTTGTCTGTCTACTAAGGGTGCTCAAACTAATAGAGTTCCTGATTGCTGTTGCTTTCTTGCCTTTCAGAGATTTCTTTCCTTGCATTATATGTGTACAGTTGTTTGCATATGTGTATATACGTGCACCATGTATATGCTTGGGGCCTATGGAGGTCAGAAGAAGGCTTCAGATCCTTGGGAACTAGAATTGCAGCTGTTTGTAAACCACCACATGGGTGCTGGGAACTGAACATGGATTCCCTGTAAGAGCAGCAAGTGCTCTTAACACTTAACCGTCTTCCTCCAGTTCAGATAACATTTGTATTTTAAACCCTCAGTATATGTGACCTTGATTACTAAGTTACTTCCAAATATCTCCCCCTGTAGTCACCTAGTCATTGTATACATTGTCCACATGCCCTGTCTAAAATAGAAGTGTATCAATCTTGGACAAATGCCTTCAGGTCCCCAGAGATAATGAACATATCCTTGATTGGTATGCCTTTGTCTGTCAGTCTTTTTGGATTAATCTTCCATCTCTGCTTCCAGGATATCCTCAATAAATATTTACTATATGAATGAGTATTGAATGGGACTTTTGATTTTTAAGTGAACACAACTATTTACTTACACGACTTTCCTTTTGGTTAAAGTATAGTTTGGGTTACCCTGAAAGAACTCTCCTGAAGAAACCATAGGGATGCAAACAGTTCAGTGTAGGGCGATTTAACTTGGGCACACTTGTTGTCTTCAGTCACAGTGAAAACTGAGCTCGAAAGCAGAGCCTTGCACAAATCTCAGGTTCAGTCCCTGATTTCTCAACTAGTCCCGTGACTGTGACTCTTGGGAAACTTGCTTCAGATTCTGTGTCTCAGGGTACCAATTAATAAAGTGTAGACAATAAAAATCCAAGTTATGAGTTCACTGCAAGGATTAAAAGATTTAGAACATAGAAAATACAGCTACTGATATATGACCTATGAGAGGGGATGGAGAGAGGCAGGCAGTATTTCTTAACCAAACCTAGGTTCACAGCATCCAACAAGGCTGCCTTTTTATAGTTTTCATAGTTTTATCTTTTGATCATAGGTGTCTCTCTGCAAATCTTCTAGTATCAAAAACATGACAATGTGGATCATTTGAGCCTCTGGGTCCTCACATGAAGGTTTCAATGCCTATACCCAATACCATGAAGGAACTTTATGCATTATCTTCTTTTCCCTTTAATGGTTTTTCAGAAGCCAGGATATAATAGATAGATAATAGAAAATAGAGCCATATAGATAGATGGATAGGCTATAGGTAGGTAGGTAGATAGGTAGATAGATAGATAGATAGATAGATAGATAGATAGATAGATAGATAGATAGATAGATAGCTGGGAGATTCCCATGCCTTCATGTTATCATACTTCAAATTGTTGAGTGTTTTTAGACAACTTCACTGTGCTTTTAAAAAACTTGTAAGATATAATTGTACCCCCAGATCTTTGATTTTTTTTTAAGACTCATATTTTTATTCTGAGGGAATAATAGAGAGATCTAAATTTGAAATTTCAACTTTATACTTACCAAGGTTTTAATGACCAAATTGGTTATTAAATATAGATTCTCTTAAAATTCTTGAAAAAGAAAGTCTTCTCATTTTAGAATTTAAAGAATTCTATCAAGAAAAACTACCTTTGCAAAATTAGTGAAAATTCTAATCTTTTACATTGTTTTCAATCTTTTTAAATGAACATGTATATTTACAGTTGAGAAGATATACATCCAGTTTTATGTTTTGATTTCCCATATTTTCAAAGAACAGCCACTGATACAAATTATACATTACATACATATATATGTATGTAATACTTTAAATGTATACATATAGATTATTTGTATATGTATACATATAATGCATAATTTGTAATGAAATACTTTAAAACAGTATGTGGTAGATGGTACATACAACATTCAATCTGATAGTGTACAATAACTTACACAATATATATTCACATATAACCTATGTTTTGTGATTAAAATTATTCTACTTTGTAAATACCTAGAAGGATTAAACATTGTATTTGATTTCAGTGTGATCACATATGCTCCAGGAACAAATATAAGCATATGCTTGCTTCCTTAACCCAGCTAGCATGTCGAGATAAAACATGAATATCCAATATTCCACAGACATGGGCTGCCTGGACAAAGAATAAAAAGGAAGTAGGGTCTTTTGTGGAATCTCACTGTTCCTAGAAGCTTAAGATTCCATCAGTACCTATGTGTTGAGTAGAAACTGAGTCTAAAAGATCGAGGTAGTCTATTCGTAGGAAGAATAGGGACTACATAAATATTGTAGGTTCTTTATAAAGCTGTACAAATACCTACTTGCTCATCCGCTTAACCAACATGGGATTTTACGCTGGAGAAGCAGTCAATCATCCCACCTTGATTTGTTGCCTCTTCTGTACTCTTCACAGTCTCAGCTTACTTATAAGAATACATTTATGACTTAATAATGTAGCTCCCAATAGGCAAATAAGAATGACCTCTCTTTCTGTTCGTATACATCCATTCACTAAATGGATCCAGGGAGATGACACTGGACCCTTAGCCTGATTTCTGCAGATCCTCTGTCTTGCCTTCACTGGGGTTCCAAGACAAAGAATATGGCCAAATAGCCCTTTCCCCCATGGCATGGACTAGCTTCCTCTAAGCCAGCGACATAGAGACCGTTGACACGTAGAAACCAGGGAGAGGCTCTTGAAGGAACAATAGCCCATACAGTAAACTATTTACACACCCCACCATCTTCTGTTGTGGCTACTGAGTCACATGGCAACTTGTATTGTTTAATTTGCAACCTCCCACCTCCCTCAGCTACCCTCACAGCTCCCTGCTCAGTTCTTGTCACTGATAGAATCATTCAGGTCCACTCTGCCCCCCACGCCCGCTGCCTGCCTTCATCATTTCCCCTATTGTTTGCCGGCTGGCCCTGACCCCTGTATTTATGAAGGCCACTTCCTGCTGCATCATTGTGTGCTCTGTAGCTGTCAGCTCCCCACATTTCCTGACAATGGGGTGTAGGGGGGGTTAACAACTCCAATCCAGCTCCCAACTTCCTCCATGTCCTGTTTACCACACTCTGCAAGCATCTCTCCAGCCGCTCCTCAAGCTGAATCCATCAGCTCTGATTCATTCCAGCAAGCGCTTTGGTGAGAGCCAGCAGGGTCCAGTCTAAAGGTCTGACTGCATTCAAACATCCCTGAGAACAAAGGGCCCCCATGTGATCAGTGTGTGCCTAGATTGACTGTGGATTCTATGTTAAAGCCAAAGATACTGGCTTTGAGAGTCAGAGCCCATCCTTTCTTTGGTTCTCAGTATGCAGAAAGTCTAATAATTGCAATTTCCACATCTCCCCATAGATTCACAGAGGTTGGCAAGCTGGAAGTGGGTAATGTGAGAACAACCATAAGTAAAATAAAAGCTTGCCCTAGTGGGTAAATATCTAGAAGGGCAAGCATAGCCTTCACAGAACCATAGCATTTGTGTGTCTCCTAAGAGGTCTTTCCTTTCCATCTCTGACTTGCTCTCCGTAAAAGATCACCTTCTGTGGGAGCACCGTGCCTCACTCCTGTGGGAGCACAGTACCTCAGCTCTCACACATTAGTGAACAGAGAGAAGAGTAGCTTTGTGCATCTGCTTCTGACATCTCTCATTGCTTTCAAACTTAACTTCACAGACACCCCCTTGCACATCCACATTCGAGAGGATAAGGTGAAGCTCAGGGCGATAGAAAAATTTGTTGGCAGTGGGATCCTGCTCCTAACAACGCTGGAGCTTTTAGGCTTATCATGTCTGCCTCCTTTAGCTACCAAGGTCTTTTATTCTCTCAGTCAGTACTATAATTTGCCTTGTTTCCTCATCTCTTTTCACCCATCATTCATTTTCTTAGGAACCTACTGGACTACAACTATCAAAATCATGCACCCCATTTGGAAGGAAGAGTGTATTATTAATTCCTCAAGACACACATCGGGTATGGACTCTTGGAAGGTTCAGTCTACCTGGATATGATCCCTGTGAAGTCAGGTACTAGCCCAGGGCACTGTCTGTGAGGTTCAGTTGTCTCACTACAGAATTCTAGCTGTTCTGCACTGTTTGTTATTGTGGTCAGTACTCTGTTCTGAGTGGAGAACAAAAGCAGAAGGCGGCTAGAATCACTAGCACATCTGTCAGCACTGCCCTCATGCCTTAATTTTGCTTTGGCAAACCCATACTTTCCTCTAGCATCTGGATATCAATGGCCAGGCACCTTGGCCACTCTCTCTGTCCCTGTCCTTGGGCTCAAAGACTGAGTACACTATGTGTTTGGCCTGAGTTACATGTTCCTCCCAGTGCGACAGTCCCCACCCTTGCCCTCTCACCCAGCAAGCATCCTGTTTCATTCTGTTGCTGCTCCAGACTGCAGAGTTCCCAGCAGGTGATGGGCCAGACTCAGGACCAGTGACAGGGTGAGTAATGCACAGGGCAGTCAGTAGGTCAAAGGGCAGCTGTTCCTAGGATTGCATCTCTTTAGATGAGGAGGCCCAGGAACTGTGATCACCCTGTGGAATTAGTCCCCAGAGCTGATGGGCAAGATAAAGCACATTAGCAAGACGTGCCCTCTTTGATTTTATGCTACGGGGCAAAAGCTTGCCCAGAGGACCTAAATTCTCTCTCTTAAGGCTGCCCCATGCGAAACAATCAGCCTTATCAGCATCACAGTCATCAAGTAACTCTAGAATGTACCTAAGGGGGACCAGGAAAACTTTCCTTTTATGAATGAGCAAACAGTGACACATCTTCCATTATCTACCACAGTGGTTGGCATTTAAAATGCCTTCGCATATGTTCCTAATAGAGATAGAATTGTAATAATGAAAAAACTTGAAGGGTGTATGCTAAGAATTGAGCAGATATTATAGACAGAGGTAATAACCTGTCAAAGGGCCAAGAAGAAGACAATCTTACATGTGCATAAGACTGTATGCTAGGCAGCACACAAGAAACATATTTTTGGGTAAAATCTAGATCAATGTGGGCTGGAGAGTTATGCTACAGAGCAAAGCCCTCATCCAGATGATACTGAATCTGTTAAAGGGTCCATAAAAACTGATAAAGGCACTAATGAGGTGACACAATAAAGAAGTACTCTGGATCCCAGTGAGAAGAGAATTGAAGGGAGACGAAGATGGCAATGGAAGTTTGAAGCCTCCTATGCTTTCATTGATTGATGCTTCCTTCCATCATTGTGCGTCCAACAGGCATCAGAAACTGAATCTGGCACCGTGTCCACCTGCAGTTATGGCTATTACTATATTATTATTGTTATATTATGGCTGCAGATGAGTAGCTGCTGGTCTCGGCCATTCTTCTATTCCACAGTCACAGTGGTCTACAAGGCTGCCACAGGTCCCAGCAATTCAATGGGTATTATTCCTACAGAGTAAGACAAATGGTAAAATGCATCAGACAATTTCATGGACTGATAAACAATACTACAGGCTATTTCCCGACATTGATTAACCAGGATTCCATGGAAAGTAAAGGAAGGACCCAAGACTTGATTTCAGAACTGCATCCTCAGCATGGTGCAGTCTCCATGCACTTTAGGGTAGAACCGAGCCTGAACTGAGATATCTCAGTAAAGAAGTGTTGAAGAAAACAGAAGACTGGATTCAAGAGAATCGTGATGTTAGAATCTACAAAACATGTTTAATATTCTATCACTGCTGTGGACCATAAGCTGTAGATGCATAAGAAGACGATGACTCTTACAGACATCTTAGGGGCTTTGAGACTTGAATTCCCTGTTATGTATGCATCTATTGCCCTCTCGACTTACATCCCCTAAGTATTCACTTTGCCTTGCGTAGGCAGTACATTTTCCTGAATGAAAATAAACACATAGCTCCTACATTTAGTTTAGTCACAGAAAAGTGAAGAGATAAACAAACAAAAGAAAAACTAAAGTGTCCCTTTTGAGTGTCTACCTACGTCAGCCGTGTACTTCAGTGCAATGTGACAGCAAATAGCAAATACCACAATGTTCCCATTTGCAGCTAGATTTGGCAGAGAATGACAACAGCATGTGTGAGTCTGAAGAGGCTTCAGATTATGTTGAGACACAAGAATGAGAAGGCCTATGAGACCTGGGGGCTGCAGACATTTATACTCTATAAAAACACATGTCGGAGTGGGGTGGGTGGTGTAAGCCTTTAAACCCAGCAGAAGCAGAGGCAAGGGGAGCTCTGTCACTTTGACCCATTTAAGGCCATCCAATGATACATGGTGAACCCCTGATTTAAACAAAAAAAAAATGCCAGAGGTTTTATATTACTTATGAAAAATGCTCGGGGCCAAAGTTACTATTTGCTTGTATATAGTGAGATACCTGGGGCTACAATGTCATATAATTATGTACACATAGCCCAGATGAAATTGTATTCAGAATTCTAGTGTACTTGCTTGTTTTTCTATTTATGTGGGGACCCTGAGGATTGAACTTGAGGCCATGAATATGCTAAGCATACACTCTACCACAAACCCGGATACCCAGCCCTCAGAGCACTTATGTGTTGATAGGAACCTACTACAGGAGATCATACGCAGATTTTTGTGTCTGTGGCATCTTAGAGAGACAAAGAGTTTTTTTAATTTTGGAGCCTTACTCATTCATGGGTTTTGGATGCCATGTGTAACTGTACCTGAAATTCAAATGTCGTTCTTGGGTAAAGAGAAAGGCAATTGATCTTACTGATCTGATTTTCTGCTTTTTAGGGGGAAAAAAAACAGCTAAGTATAGGATTCATCAGGAGAGCTCACAAGCTAATCATTAGAATTGTCCTTAAAGTAGATTGTCCCCACCCTTCTTAGTGGAGGTGAATTTTTATTCTTTCAGGAATGCATTTAACTCTGGGAGACAGCCTAAACCTCAGAAAAAGCCAAAGAGCACGCTCAATGGATAACGGTCATGGAAATTTTCTTATGGATAGGTATTGAACAAAATGACTTTTCTTCTTTAAAAGTTATATATGGCAAAATATTTTTGTTACTGCTTTCTCATGGGGAGGTGAAATTCTGAGAGGTAAGGGGATTTTTCCACTACGTCATATGAAGATTCTGAAATAAAGCTTAGAACAGAATCTAGGATCTTTTCTCAACCACTTTATAGTTCTCTTCCTTTCCAAGACTGTAAAATGCAGTTCGTACTTCAAACCAGTGGCAGTGCCTTTTTTAAATTCTTCTCATGGTATAGATACCCTATATGGTTCACAGAAAAACTTTGCAAATTCTTAGTCACTGAGAATAAGCAAAGGCATTTAACTTCACTAATCATTAGGAGACATAATACTAAAACACAGTGAAATACCATCTCCCTTTAAAATGGCTAATATAATAGACACCAGAGACGTAAGGCATGACAAGTATTGCTGAGGATACACAGAAGTCTGTACACAGCTGGAGGGAATGCAGTCTGGTGTAGACACTGTAAAAGACAATATGAACTTTTCCTTAAAGATTAAATAAAGAACTGTGTGCTACCCATTAATCTCATCTCTGGGTACACATCTAAAGGAAACCAAGTCTGAATCTCAAGGAGACATCTGCATGCCTATGTTCACTTCATAATGTTCATAATAACAAGAAAGATAAACAACCCAATTGCCTAAGAAAATTTAGAAACACTTGATTGGATAAATACATAATCTTATGTACTTGGGTACTTATATGAACACTGTGCTTTCAAAAGCATTTGGTCTCAGATAACAAATTATGGTCCTAGCTAACTTGAGGGACTAATGCAGGAGGACCACTTGAGCCCAGGAAATCAAGACTAGACTAGAGAACATAGCAAGACTCAACTTTAAGAACAAAATTGTTATGTACACACACAAACACACACACACACACACACACACACACACACACACACACACACTGCACAGTAGTAGGAATGACAGTCAAATTTAGCCATGTATAAAAGAAAACCTCTCATCATCAACAACCCGAGAAACAAGGGTGTCATGGTTAGAGACAGAGAAATGCTGTATGATTTCACTTACTTGTAAAATAGAACTTTATAATTCAGTATATGGAATTCTAAATTCCTAAATTCCTAGCGAATGTATTTGATGAGTCTTTTAGGCCTTGGCTGTGTTGCCTGCAACCAGGCCCAACTCTTTCCTTTAGCTAGTTGGTTAATATAAAACCACCCAACTTCAAAACCAGTCCGAGTCTACCTACAATATTGAATTATTCATGGTGGGCCCAGGCAGTATATACAACTCACATTTCCTTTTGAAGACTTCTACATTTTATCCCCATATGGATTTTTGGAAGCATGTGAACCCTTATCAAGAATTCATTTATTTTGCTTTTGAAAACAAAGAGATTGTCCCCCGCCAGAGCACTGGGAAGAATGTGAGATGGGAAATCAACTGCTGGAAAGAAACAAAACTCCAGACAGGGGAGAAAATGGCGGAAGTGGGAAGGGCCACCAGCTAAATTCTGCTCCCTTTCAGCCTGAGACTGCCTCCCTACTCCAAGGCTATATGTCCTCCAGCAGGGATCAATGGGCACATTTCCATATCAAAGACGCGAACTGCAGAGGTTCCCAGGGAGAGATCTAAGCAACCAAAGTCCAGAGCCTTGGCACATGTTTAGCAAAAAAATCTTTAAGATCTTCTGGCAGGCTAGACCTCATTTTTCTCATCCCCAGTCATCTACCGGCCTGCTCACTAACCACTCCTGTAGTGTATTTCATTCTTTCCCTGTAAGAGGCTTGCCCATCCCTGTGCATGCTCAGGGCATGGGTGGTAGGACATGGACATGGTGATCATACACGGTGGTAGTTTTGTAAGCTCACAGTACAAATGTGCGCATGTGAAAAGCACCAGGGAAGGCATTTTTGTTCCATCCTTCAGATCCCCCAAAGAAACCCCCTGAACTTATGACCCTTCCAAAAGCTTTCCTTCTTCCAACCTCATCCAGGCATCACAAAAGCTGGAGGGCCCGGCAGGAACCCCAGCATGTGACAAGCAAAGCAGAGATGTTCTGAGGGTTCAGGTGTGAGCTGAGTGAGGCTTGGCCCAACAAATGGCTTAGCCTTGTGGAAGACATAACAATGCACTTTTCAATCAAGTTGCCTGGGTGGAGCACACCACCAGCTTCAGGAAGTCCCCTGTCCAGAGCTATTCATTAGCTGGAGCTGTGCAAATAATTTGCTTTCCATGTGCCCCATAACCTCTCTAGGCTGAGAGCCCAGCCAGGGGCTGCAGGAGGGACCTTCAGAGGCACTGTGGCAGTTCAGACATTGCCATAGCAACTGAAGGCTTTATTTATTGTACTGAGAAGAACAAATCAACAACCAGCTGTCCTTTAGACAATAGGGTCACGTCACTGGAAGCCTCTGTGCCTCAGGTGACAAACCCATTCCTGGTTCTTTTCAGCTTCCCCACACAGCCTTTTGGAGAAGGTGGCCCTGCAGGTTGTCCAGGTCAGGCCTTGTGAGTGACAATGCAGGGCTGCAGCTGTCTCTGCAGATGTTTCCTGGACTGAGCCCAGCAAGGCTGGAGACACAAGGTTTGACAGTAGGAGGCCCAGAGGAACAATAAGCAGCCTGAATTCAGCTTTCGTGGCCCTCTCATAGAATGAGAGCCAGGCACACTGAAAAAGGTGCCTTGGAACACAAGTTCCTAAGATGGCTGTTATTTTGGTTTGAGAAAGAACATGGAGATTAGAAAGGACGGCGGGCATTGGAAAGCATCGTGGTGATGACTGAGGAGAAACAGAAAAACAAAACAGGACATTTTCTTCTCCGATTTACCATTCAGGACCCAAACTGCTGACCTGATGTCTTACCTTCCCAGGCTTTTCCCAGTCACTCCTGTTTATGCAAGACTCTCCTCCTTACAGTAATGTGTTACAGCCAAATCAGTGGGGTTACAAATGCTCACAGGGTCTCTACCCTAGGTCAGGCAGCATCCCAGCCATTTTATATATTAACGTAGTCACTTGGCAAAACAACTCCAAGAAGGACTTGTACAGTCTTTATTTCATGGGCAATGACAGGATATTAAGTGGCACAAGGCCTATGTTTAAACCCCCAATGTTTGGACCAGGGAGTTACTTATTATCTTATTACACTTTATCTTTCACTAATTGATTAAATGATTGATTAATTAATTAATCTTTTTTCTTAAATTGACAAACTAATCTGTTAAGTACTCGAGATATAAGAAAAATTCAAAGCCGCCTTAAGTATAGACTCTAGGTCTTTACAAGCTCCAAATGCATAAAAATGTGCCCTGTGAGGAAAACAAAGGTTTGCACTGTAACTAATGGAGGCTCTAGGAGCTCTGTCATGGACTCTGTGAGGAACTTGACACTTCACTTAGAGTTTAGGGGGAGTAAAATCAGCATAACATTGTAAACATATGCATGCTTCAACATAGCCGAACTTATTTACAGAGAGAGATTACCCAGATGGATGATTGTGACATGGGTATTCATGGAACACTAGAACATGTGAACAGAAGTGACACAGGCCAGAAAATGAAGATTATTTGGTTTGGGGTGAATCTGTAGATAAAAGGGACTTGTGAGAAGTATTCTAATAGAAGAACAATACCAGAAATCCATTTTCAATGCATGCTATGTTTACCAGGGAAGGAAGAGAAGAAATGGGGTCTGCAGGTGACAATCACAGAGCAGGTAAGAAATGTCAAGTTCAACTAGACTTCGATGTCACTGGGGTAGGGCACTCATGCAGACACACAGCAGTGCTGACACACAAAAAATTTGGACATTCTGTATGAACCCATGGAGGAAGTGGGTCAGCCAAAGGCTGGAGAGAGCAAAGACATGGTATGAAACTAGCTGGGAGAATGGAAGGTAGACTTACACAGGTAGTTCTGAGTCCGAGCCTGAGATACATGTATCTGTGTAAAAGCAGGGCCCTGAAAACCTTAGGCTAGAGCATGGGGGGTGGGTTCAAATGTCACCCAGGAGACTGAAAGCTCATCTGTCCAATGGTGGCCTTTAGAATGGGATAAGGAGGCAGAAGAGACATAAAACAAAGTGCAGTGTAGTTTTATTATAAAAGAAAAAGAGTGTGGATACAGACTTCCCTGAAGGTATCCAGTGTCTCTGACCTGCCTACAATGCCTGAGACCTCAGCCTGGTCCAGAATAGGAATATGGTAAACACTTATGGAAAGAATAAAGCCCTGTATATTCAGGGGACATTAGGAAAGTGGTGGCTTGCACAGTTGACTAAACTCTAAATCCTGCCCTTGTACAATCTATAAGGGATAAACAGTACAAATATGTTTTTCTCTCAAGAAGCATAGGAGGTACGCTAAAGTAGAATCTGAATTCCCCCACATATCATGGCACCTTTGAAATTCCTAACCATGGAAACTTCTTCCAGTCCTGGCAGAGACAGAACTGAATATTGAATGACTTCATGTATGTTTTTCTTCCCCTGGCGACTCTCAGCTCTGAAAAAGTCAACAAAAGTCCCTTGAGAAAACTCCATGGATAAGGTGCTTGCCACCCAACCATGCTACCTATGTTTACTCCCCAAACTCCTATAGCATAGGGACAGAGATGACTCCTGCAAGCTGACCTCTGAGTTGCACCTGCAGATGATTACTTACCCATTCACCCTTTCACATACATAAACTTCCATAGTAAATCATAAACACACACGTGATTTCAGTAAGCTTAAAGCAGAAATATTGACCTCTTCGTCCTGCCCACATCTTATTTATAAATTGGGACAGAAGTGTCATCTCCAACCTTTCAAGAAAACATTAAAAAAAAAAAGGCTCTCACTAGTTAGCCTTAGATGGCCTGAAACTTATAATATAGAACAAGAGTCACAAAGATCTGCTTGCCTCTGACTCCTGAGGGCTAACATAAATTTATAAAGCACACACCTCTGTGCCTGGTTCCCAGAAACATCTTTTGAGATTCTGTGGCCAGATAATATTAGATGCTGTGCTAAATGACATAATTATAAGGATAAATGCTTTATACTTTAAATTAAAATTAAACCTTTTTTAAATCTCAAGAATCATGTCGGAGAATTGCTTAGATTAACTGCAGGTTAGAGGAGGGAGGGAGTTCCCCAAGTTCTGTTCCAACTTCCCCAAGTCACTGCGACTAAGTAGGAATTCGGTGCATAGACATCTGACACAGGCTAAAATTCAGCCCTAGCCAAAAGAAGGCACTGGGCAGTGGACTAATTTCCTTTTAAGTTTTCATGTCAGTTCTGTAAGATCTATGTGGGCCAACGTGCTGAGGGTGCAGTGGTTTTGCGCTCGTGGTTCTGTGTAGATTGAAGGACGGCTGAAGAGATAAACAGAGAGACCAAGAGGGCGTCACCACAAATACCTGCATTTGCTTCTTCTCCTCGAAATTCTGCACCTCGTAGTGGCTCTTCTGATCTCTCGCTGGTCCCTTTCAAAGACTTAGACTTGCACCTTTACCCAATTCTCAAACCGGGATGCTGAAAATCCATGCCCCGCCCCCCAAAAAACAATTCATTTTGCTATTTGATTTCATCTTTGTTATCGTTTTCTGATACTGTCTTTGTGTTTCCCATTCTCCTGCTTAGTCTGTGATGAAATTGTCTCACCTCAGGCTTAGCTAATAGGGGAAATGTTGAAATGTACTGTTTTCTGGGGAATGTAGTGCTCAGATATAGATTAGCTTCTTTGGTTTTAGTTTTCAGACCCAAAGTGAGATCAAATGTCTTGAATAGGATCATGCCGCAGCTAAGGATCTGCAACAGGAAGTGTAATCTCTGACCACCACATGCTAGGATGGACTATGGGGGAAAAAGTTACCTCCTTATTCTCTTCAGCTTGGATAAGATACCGAGTCACAGGGTAAGAGGTGGCAAAGAGAAGTTTCCGAATAGGAATTAGTGTTATTTTTTGCAAATGCAGACAAGAAGGGGAAGAAGAGAATTCAGAAATGTACTCTCCAGTCCACACATCTGTTTCATGAATGGTAATCACAGGGCCTCACGTCTACTCTTCTGCACACCCTTTTTTTTTTACACTAGATGCACTAAACTCCCCAAACCAGTAATGTAGACTAATCCTGAAATCGTTTGGCCCTGGTTATTAGTCTTCACATCTAATCAATTTCATCAAAAGATTCATAATCAGCTCTAAGTCTGCTCCAGAAATCAAGCATAAACATCTCTCATATGAAAATGAGTAACACCAGATGGAAACCCTGACCCTGATGATTTTAGATATGTAATCTGTGAATACAATGGCATGATCAAAATAAGTAATCATATATTACAGCTGAAGAATCATTTTTTGTAAAGCTACCCAGCTCTATGAGTAAAGAAAGTAAAATCTGTTCTTCCAGGAGGAGACTAGAAAGTATTTTCATTTGCACCCTTGTTGGAGTCTTAGGTTCAAGCCAGACCTTAAAGTGAAGATCTCTGACCTCGCCATCACTAGCACGCTGACTGTAATCTAAGTGGCATTCACAGTTCCTCTTTATGTAAGCATCTCTTTCACACTTTCAATGACATTTTGTCAAAGGCAAGGCACCAAATGTATGGAGAACTGAGCTGCAGTGTATTTCCTGAGTGCTCCTTTCTTGCCTGGCACATGTGCTCTTCTCTGAGGTACACAGCAATGCTGTGGGTTCTAAATGAGAAGAAGACACATCCATTCCAACCTACCATTGATTATACAAGAACCTAGAGAAAATAACGTGATTTAACACACTTCTGTGATTAAAATGATGGTTGTAGTCCAGCATCTCATATGCTAACATCAGATTCATTAGTCAAAAGTGTTTTCGTGTGTGTGTGTGTGTGTGTGTGTGTGTGTGTGTGTGTGTGTGTGTGTTGTACTTTTTTTCAGGCAGGGTCTCACTATGTAACCCAAACTGATTCGTTTGTGCTTCCAATCGACTACCTTAGCTTCCCAGATGCTGGTGGCATCACAGGGATGTGCCACAAAGCCTGCCGATTCTGTTCTTTTAACTAATGGATGCCTTTCTAGACTATTCTCTCAAAACACTTACTTTGATATTCACTGGAACCCTACTGAGATTCAAGCTCAGTCAACAAACTGGGACAGAAAGTTAAGACCTGATGCTATGCTCTGGTTTTCTCAAATGCTGCCAACTAAAATCGTCATGTACTACGTGATTTTTCTTGACATTCATCTTCAAATACCTACAATAATCTTTTCCCACAGGCATTTCCACAGGGCATAAATAAATAAATAAATAAATAAATAAATAAATAAATAAATAAATAAATAAATAAATATGGTTCCACTAAGTCATGTGCATGAAGTCACATATCTAATGACCAGAGTGAAATTCAAATAGGATATTTCAGCTTGAAAAGTCCACAGGGGACAGGGAGATGCTATGAGTCTATGAGAACAACCTTGGATCCAGGTCACATCAAATATTTCAACTTCCAGAGAGAGTGACCCTGAATAATTAGCCTGAATTTGTAACACCCGGAAAAGCCTGAGAGGGTAGCATTGGGAAAGCAAACACATTCAGAAATAACTTCATCAAACACTTTGATGAGTAAGATGCCCGGCTTAGAAAATCCTATCACAGCCCTGCAGAAAGGGATGGCTATCCAGCAGGCGATGATTGGTGCTCTTTCATAAATGCACCACGCAACCTACTACCCCACCGAACTTCCCAGCAAAGTGAAACTAGCCAGTGAGTTATGGGAGAGTTCTGTGCATGAGGCTGTTATTTTCCTAACCATACTTTTCAATACAATTCAGTTTTGCTGAAGGAAGAAATAAACCCTCAGAAACACAATAGTAATACAACAAAATGCATTGGACAGTCCAAGCTTGCCTAAGGGTAGAGCCACTCCAGAACAAGTTCTCCTGTGAAGGAGAGCAGGCTCCTGTCTACTCCAGTGACCTTCTATACCAGACCTAGCCTCCAAGTTGCCAGAGCAAAGAAAGAGTGTCAAGTGAGATCTCTGTAGAACTTCAGCCTAGAAGGATATATATATCCTAGAGGATATCCTCTGTCTCCCATCAGTAAACACACATCCTCCTCAATACATGAGGCTGTAGAACTCACCAGTATCTGAAAACATAGAAGTATCTTTTTCTACACTTCTTTCTAAAGGACAATCATCTCATCATCAATACATCCTTAAAGCAAATATATGATTTTCCTTTCAGGGTCATTCTTTACCTACCAACCTAAAATATGTATTTTTGAATCCTACTCAGGAGAAGTACATGGCTCTATAGCCATACCACAGGATCACCTAAGACAGTCAACTATCACAGTATTTAAGGCCAAGAATGAGGACTGCCTCTCTCTTGCACGGCAGCTGCTTATTAATTATCAGATCCGATATGGACTACAATCCTGCCCTTTCCATAAAACATTTCCAATGCCGCCAGTTCAACTCTTGCATTTAACGGATATAACCCTAATTAGCATTTCCTTTATAATGCCTAATAATAGACTTATTTGTGTCTGCTTCTCTCTATTAGATTTAAAAGAAACCTCCAGACAAGAATTACAATTTATGTATCTGCAGATCTCCTTTGATACCTGCGCTGAATGAGTCAATGTCTACAGCACCGGGAATCATCAGTTCTTCTTGTAATCAGGAAATAGCCTCATCGTGGGGACTTAGAGAAACATGAAGACTATGATTCCATAGAAATCTAAAAGAGGGGAAGAGAAAAGTGTTTTAAAAGACCATTCTTGAAGACACAAGTGTGCATGGCTGAGAACAAATAACAAGCTCTTTCCATTTACAGAAAGAAGGCAGCACGAGCCCAAACGAAATAGCATGTACCAAATGTCAGAACTCACACATGAACATGAAGGAGTTTTCTGAGCCGGAATTAGTCAGTTAAATACTAGTAGGTGGCTTTGTGGGATGCCTCAACATCCTTTAGTATATATCGCTTAAAAATATCCTCCGTCCCACAATTAACAGCACTAATTTCTGTAATTTAATAACCAGATTTCCTGTGCTTTGTGATATGTCTTCAGATTTCATTCCTCCAGATCTCAGAGTGAACTTGCAGTTTAAGTACAGCTCTGTATTGATCAAAAGTGACCAGAAAGGCCACAGAGTAAGTACGTAGCAGTGCTACTGTCAAAGAGAAAAACAGAGAGAGGGGGGCAGAGGGAAGTAGTCAATTGCCAGTATGTGAAAACCCAAACTGGAAAGCACATTGGCCTACTGGGGGAGGGGATTCTTGAACTAGAATTAGGCAGCAAGGTAATAACTGCTATGAGGAACTGTGAGCCCATATCCAGCCTTAAATGTCCTGACCCCAAAGGGCAGGATGAGTGGGGAGAGACAGGAGTAGAGAGGGCCTCTATAGTCTCTCAAAACCCGTTCTAGTCACTGTATCACAGGAAACACAGCAATGTTTTCTTTGCAGGTCTTTTTCTCTTTGTCAAACATGTGACTCTGGCATGTGAAAACAATTGGCCATAGCCGTATTCTAGCAAATCTTAGTTTGAGAGAAAGTAGGTCTCCATTTAGCCTGCATGCTGAAGTGTGCTCTGGGAAATTCCAAGTTCTGCAAAAGAACTAGGTTTTTCTATGCCATTGGCTTTTCTTTTCTTTTCTTTCTTTTTTTTTTTTTCTTTTTCTCGGAGCTGGGAACCGAACCCAGGGCCTCGCGCTTGCTAGGCAAGCGCTCTACCACTGAGCTAAATCCCCAACCCTCATTGGCTTTTCATCGCTATGTACTATGAGAAATCTGGTGGATGGATATAGCAGAAAGCTTCAGGAGACCTGAGCTAGCTGAGAAGGGTAAAGGCCCCTCACACCTCAACCCGTTGGTCTCAGGATGGCATGCCCTGAAGGCTGACTCCTCCCCATGCTGGTCAGGTTAAGTTTGCTAACATCCACCAAAGACCCAGAGCCTTGGAGTTGAAATCGTTAAATGGAAATGGTGAGAACAAAATTTCTTTTAAAGATACCTCATTTTGCAGATGAGGAAACAGGGCCCCAGAAGAAAGAAACTTAGAATCAGGCAACTACCTAGTGCTGCGTGTCAGCTTAAACGCGTTGGTAATTTGTTTTATTATGCTCTCTTACAGTGACTGCAGTTTGGCTCTTCCTCTCCTGAGAAGCTGCTCTCCAGAGTGCCACAGCAGTGAGGCGAAGTGGATGGGACACCCTGCAACCTGGGCACAACAGGTTATCCGGACTTTTAAATCCCTAGTAGAACAGTAGAGCCAGTGTAACAATGTGACAATCGAAAGGCTTAAATCCTTGGGTTTGTTGTTGTTGTTTGTTTGTTGTTTCCTTGCCTTTGCTTAGCTTCTCATAAACATATCACCCAGCATGCATAAAACACAAACCATTCTGTTTAAGTGCACGATGGAGTACATAGGTCTTCAGAGGCTTTTATTTTCCGATTTGAAGCTTACGCTCTGTGTTTCATCCGTGATTTGAGCTACTCCACACCTTTCCTTAACTGCCGGTAAACGTAGGAAACAGAGACGAGAGAGCACAATCTCACCTCATTTCAGAAAGGATTCACTGGAGCACAGCGTTTCATATGGAGCGTTCCCATCTGCAGAAGATGGCGGGACATAGAAGCTAGACCGCACTTTCCACTTCTGGGTTAGTGTTTTGGATTTCTCAAACCAATGAACCTCCACGGGTGTGGAGGAGGCCAGACTGGAGAGTTGCCCTCCGCATGTGGGCATGAGAGAACATACTGCGGCCTGTGGGATCTTAAGAGCAATAGGAACGTGATGGAAACAGGCTGTGTTCTATTATCACCACTGCACAGGCAACTGTAGTCAATGCTGGTGATAAAATACACCTTCTGGTGGAGTCTTCTTGCCCTGACCTCTCCCACTCATGCGTACACCACTAGACCTCAGATAGATGGAGATGCTTTTTCTTTACTATTTTAGGTTAAAGTTCCACCTATTAATATTATATGCATGGAAAAAAAATCATATAATATAAACTATTCCAAATTGTTTTCCCTGTTACAATGTATTTATAGAGAGAGAAATTTCATTATTCCTTGCTTCCCATATCTTATGGGTATTCCTTAAAGCCTTTAGAGATATTTACTTGAGCAATCAACAGATACCGAAATAAAGACAGACTTAAATATATTAAACAGCAAACATTGCTAAATTCCTTTACTAGTAGGAACAGGATTGCCAGATATTCAGAAGTTCCCTAAACAGGACAACTGTCATGTCTCTTGAGATTTTATATCTACACACAGACTACAATCGAAATAGAATATGAGGGGCTGGAGAGATGGCTCAGCGGTTAAGAGCACTGATTGCTCTTCCAGAGGTCCTGAGTTCAATTCCCAGCACCCACATGGTGGCTCACAACCATCTGTAATGGGATCTGATGCCCTCTGCTGGTGTGTCTGAAGACAGCTGCAGTGTACTTAAACATAATAAATAAATAATTAAAAAAAAGAAATAGAATATGATAATATATTGGATTAACTTCTCAACTTTAAAGCTGAACTAATGAAGAAGGATTGTTTATACTCAACAGGTAGGATTAAACCAAAAGGGAACTAAACTAGCTCTGGTGGGGCAGGGCTCTCTTTCCATCTACTCAAGAAACTGAGGCAGGAGCCTCACAAACTCAAAAGCTACTAAAATTTATTAACAATGTTCCATTTCCTTGGTCTGAGAAGTCATCCTTAATTACAATTATATATTAAGTTATGATTTTAAAATGGCAGTGTTTTAAAAAGAAGAAGAAGAAAATAAAATTCCCTTCAAAGGTCATTGCAAAGGTAATAAATGTAAAGAAAACATACAATATGTTTGCTACTGGTATTAAATCAAGAGTAGTGGCTAACATCAGCCAACTCTGGGATCTATTTCAGATACAAAGCTGGACTCCATCGATGCCCCTCATCAGCTCTAGGGTCCCTACTACATGAATGAAATTGCAGACAATGAAGAACCTGGACATATAACATTTTACAGGTAAGTATCTATTTGTTATCCACAAGAAGGGATTAAAAACAATGAGTGATAATGAAGTCACACACGCATATTAATGTACTGCAACAAAAGTTATTTTAAAAATAAGAACTGTATTTTCCATTAAATGTTTTCAAGTCATGATTGATGATGGGTAACTGGAAACCCTAGACAATAAAAACTCAGACGGGGGAGCCTTTGCATGTGACCGTGAACGAGGAAGGAGGTTTCCTATTATGAGGAGACATGGACTATAAACCCTTCTCCCACTCAGTCTGCAGCTACAGTACTTCTGCTTAGTTGACATCTGAGCGACACTTATTTGGCACAGGTATCATTTTTTTCTTCATCCATAGCTCATATTTATTCCATGATTGACTTATTTGGTGTAGAAGTCATTCTAGGGACTTGATCACCTGATGACACTTCCTGTTCCCCTCATTTTTCTCAAGGGGTTTGGAGAAGTCATTCAGATCACATCCTGAGTCATGAAAAGCTAGAACAAAACATAATTTGAACCAATCTGTGGAGAGAGGTGGAAAGAAAATGTCAGGAGAAATCAGGCAGGCATTGACCTTTCTTTCCAGGCCACCCTCTTCTCTGAACTGTCACATTAAGACTTCAGTCACTGATGAATCCAGAGTAATTCTGCTACCCAATACTTTTCTACCTATATTGAATGGAGGCCAAGAAATGTTACCTTCATTCATCCAATTATATGTTGTGTTCCTAGCCCAAGGCCGCAGTTCCATTCCTTCATTTCAGCTGTTTGCTGATTCTCTTGTCTATTGATCTCCATGCCCCTCTGATAACTGCACTCCAAACCCAGCCTTATCTCCTGGCTCTGTAAGCAGATGGGGTTTATCACTTGAATTGGTCAACAACAGCCCTGTGGGCAGAGCCTAAAACTCTACCTAAGCCTATCCAGCAGAAACAGGAGGGTTATCTGAAGAGCACACAAGGTCTCTATCCATCCAAAGATTCACCCAGTCTTCCCTTCGCCCAGAAAACCAAAGTTGCAGGCCAGTTAGCTAGTTCAAAGCCCTCTCCTCAAGAACGTGTTTAATCTAGGAAGCCATGAAGCAGCCAGCTATCTGTAGCGGCAGGAATCTAGGAACATCTGGGTTGCATCCCAAGCTGCCAATCTTTCTAACTTATTAATAACAGAAAGGGCTGACCAAAAAACTGCATAAAAGGTTATCAGCTGCTCTTCTCTCCTCCCGAGCATCTTTGCAATGGCCCTGATTGATGCCAGATTGCCTGGCAAGGAACACAATGACTATTTTTAGTTTGCCTTCTATCTGAAGGACTTTTATTTCTGCTTGTGAACCTTTATAAATATTTAAAAGAGAAAAAAAGGCATGAATGGAAGAACATGTGGCCTCGTGGATACTTATCAAAGATGTCTGCAGAAATTATCAGTGTGTGTGTGTGTGCGTGTGTGTGTGTGTGTGTGTGTGTGTGTGTGTGTGTGTGTGTAGCTGGGGTGTTATCTAGAGTTACAGGGATGCATGTGCATGAATAGAGAAAACATGCAAAGCCTTGGAAAGAACTTCAAAGCCTAAGAGAAACCAAGGCTAATAAGGTACAAACTCAAACTCTATCCAAGTTCCTCACCACATTCAGCTTTTTTTTTCCCTCCACACATAGACCAGACATGCTTACCTTCTCCCTCCTGAAAAGTGGAAATATTAAGTGGAGAAGTCTTAGGTCTTCAAATGATTGATAACTCCCTTTAATCAGAATCAAGAAGGCATTGCCTCCTCTTAGAATGCCATGCATACAGCGAAGGAAGGACTAACGCCCAAAGCTACATGTGCTCTTGGGTAGACTCATTCTGAAATTCTTATGATCTTCACCCAAAGTTCTTCCTTTATTTCAGAAGAATCTGGCATGTCTTCTCTTTTGTTTTCTCATAAAGCACATTAAAAAGTCAATTCAGCAAGTGTTTCCTGAGTGTCTGCTACGCTAAATACCAATCCTGGCCCATGGGGAAGAAAGGAGATCTAGAGAGAAACAGATTCTGTGGTACACACATGGAAAATATTCTCTCTCTCTCTCTCTCTCTCTCTCTCTCTCTCTCTCTCTCTCTCTCTCTGTCTCTTGCCACTACTTCAAAAGGCTGAAGTTCCTTCCAGAGAGGAGCCTTAATGGATTTGGGTTTTAATTGAGATTTCATCCAATTTACCTGTATCCACAAAACTGCTAATTATGTGCATCTCACACAGCCAGAAAGGAAGGGGCCATCCGCAAATCTCTGTAATAATTCCCTAAATGCTATTTCTTGAGCAACCGCTAAGCTAGGTCTTGAGAATAATTCAAAAGAACCCCAGCACCCCAGCCAGGGTGCCAGCTGTTGCAGAATTTACAGTCCAGCTAGGAACTACAGGCAAAGAAAAAAATATTTGTCAACCTAATAGGCATGCCAGGGTGTGAGAGCCTGGAAGTACGAAAGAGAAATTGGAGCAAGCCAACGACTGTGTTCCCTTTCACTGATCTCAGCGTGCCTCTGCGGGAGGCTACAAATAAGACTTCTATAGGTGCCTCAAGTAGATGACAGCATCCTTAAAACATTCTCCTACCCACCATCCCCTACTACGTTCCTGTCAATCATCCTGGAGGATGTGTAGACCCAGCTTCAAATCTCAGATCCCTTTCTTCATTGCCCCAAGTCTGTAGCACGTTCCTCTAGGACACCCATTGGACAGGCATGTTCAGCTGAGGGTGCTGGTGGAACCTCATGTCCCCTGATGAATCTCACTTTCTGTCTAGACCCCCAGCCTCTCCCTCTCGGTTCTTGGCCCTTGCAAAGAAAGTCACATGAGTGATGAGTTGTGGATGTCAGCTAGACCCCAGGGGTACAAGTGGAATATGGTTTCAATGCTTCAAAGGAATCCATGTACATTGCCCTGGCTTTTGAATAAACTTCTGCTCATGTGGGCAGAATGCTACTCATTCTCTGTGAGCACTGAAGGAACACTGAAAGAGGCCTAAGTATTTGATTGTTTCCAACTCTCCCCTGAAATATATTAAACATCCTGTACCCCAGGGTATCTGTCCTGCCTTTTCTTTTTCCTCCCCCACACATAAAGCTTTCAATAAAGCTTTGAGGTTCTTCAAATTATCCTACTTCCTTATCACCCCAAATTCCAATATTTCTAACCAAATTTTCTCTTATAACACATCTTTGGGGGTTCTTCTCTAATAACCACATACCATAACAACAGATTATTGCCTAGCAAGTTTCCTCCTAGAGTGCCTGAACTTTGAGTAGCACGAATTCATTCTTTAAACAGATATTGCTGAGCACCTACCTTACTGCTGGGTCCTGAGATGGGATCTTCTCAGACCTATCCCCCAACTCATGGGAACAGTTTGATAGAAGCCATGTCTTTTGTGTTAGAAGACTGAGAACTTACCTAGTCTACCAGGTATATTTTGATACCATGCTATGAAATCATCATCATCACCACCACCACTGCCACCACCACCACCACCACCACCACCACCACCACCACCACCACTGTCATCATCATCATCATCACCACCACTGTCGTCATAGTCATCGTCGTCATAGTCATCGTCGTCGTCGTCATCATCATCATCATCAGTCATCATCATCAGTCACCATCGTCATCATCAGTCACCATCATCATCATCACCACCACCATTTTCAGTTTATTTTTTGCTTTTTGATATGAGGTCATGCACTGTAAGCTGGTCTTGAGCTCTGGATCTCCCTGCTTCTACTTTGCAAGTGTTAAAGTCATGGGCATGTGTCGCCATATTTGGCTTTGAATTACTTTAGAAACGCCTGATGGACCTAAGCTGACAGGGAGAAGACCTGAATGTAGAGAATTGGATTCTGTGAAAAGGATAGAGGTAACTTTAATTAAATGGGTCCCTTGCAGTGTTATAATTCCTTTCTAGAGTGGAAAGCTTTAGTCCTAAGGTTGAGAACAAACTCTGATGTCTAAGTTTCCCTTAGGGAGCCCAGATAAGGATGTAATCTATTCTGTGGGCCTTGCCCTCTCTCCCCCTTTGGCCCGTGATTCTTAGCATTGCAGAAATATTACTCCCTGAAATAGACTGACCTTTAAAAAAGTAACCAAAATCACACATTCCAGCTGAGGACAATGAACTCGATGTTTTTAAAAAAGTGTAAGTTTCTGTGCCAACATAATGAACTTGTTGGCTACTCCCCTGTTCTCTCAGTTTTCAGATAAACAAAAACATGACTTTCAAACATTGCTTGAATTAAAAACACTTTGTGGGGCTTTTTCTTTTCCTTTCTACCTTAGTCAAATATTAGTGAAGGTTTATGAAGTATACAGATAAGGATCACCCAAATTTCATTTTTTTTTACCTTAGAATCATGACAATGTCACCAAAGATGGTAAGTACCCTTGGTAAAACGTAACGTCTATGGGGATAAATGCAGAAATAAAAAACACAAAGTCCTTTGCTGTGAGTTAGAGTCACCAATTTCTTACAAATACCAACAGTGCCTCACTATTTACTGAATACGGTGGTTATTTTATATTAGCAGCTCAGGAAAATGGGGTGGGTATTAGTTATTATCGTTCCACTGTCTATACCACATAAATACATAATAAGAATCAGAAAAATAATAGAGTCTGAGTTACCAAAGGACAAAGATTCAGGAGAGCTACATGATCTCGCAGACACTCTCCTGGCCACCATCAGAACTTGTTTTAGTAAGCAGGCAAGCCAAGATTTAAACCATACCAGCCCTTAAAACAAAATTCAGCCAGTACACTCCAGTCATGGGTCAATATTCTAAAATCTTGGCAGGGCTAACATTATTTACTCTGCATGGGAGTCTATGATGTAAGCTCCGTCAGAGGTAAACAACCAAAGAGCATGATACACAAACATGAGAAAATTGCCTGGAATCTTAGGATAACTGAACAAAGTCCCGAGTAATTTGACACCAGAGTTTATGTTCCTACATACCGGAAGACATTTTCTCCACCCTGTTAGCTTCCGTCTCTCATCTCAACAGTCTCCTGTGGAAGACAGGTACGTGTCTACTTCACTGACTTCTTTAGAAAGTTAGAAGCAACAGCTATCTAGTTCCTAGTAAAATGTATGGTGCACAGATATGCTCCAAAATTGCTAATGTTACCAGCATGTGTGACCCCCAGGATGTGCCAGTGCAGGATCTCTTATGGACACACACGAAGGGGACAATGTGTTAGCTTCATAAAATTAGCTATCCCCTAATATAACATGCAAAGATTTCCCTGTCTCCCTGCATACATGTGAGTGTGCAGTTGTCATCTGGAACTCTTAAAAATGTTCATGTTCTTCCAATGCATCACTATTAGATCATCTTGAAAAATAATTACATGCTTTCGGAATTACTGCCAATCATAATTGCCAAAATAATCCGATTGAGAAGCAAATAGGAGGTTAGTAAAACAGGAGTCTAGGTATGTCTGTGAGGATGTTTTCAGAGACTGGATCATGAGTACTCTGGTTGAATGGATGCTTTAATCCACATATAGACTTTGGATCTAAATAGCCTGTTTCCTAATTAAGTTCACACTGGCCAACAGCGGGATCGCATAAGCCACTTTGTGCCTGGCTACATTGGACAGTCTTTTGGGATACTTTGAATCCTGGTGTCACTTGCCTTGTCTGAGTCCAGAGCTGATGCCAGGACAGTTCGCAGGAGATGGGAGGTGGGTCATAGAGGATGCTGCCGCCTCACAGAACAAGGACACAGCAAGATGGGGCTACACCTGGTACTCGAAGCGTCACACCATCGGAAGACAGCATAGGCATCTGATGTCAATTTGCACGAGGTTTGCAAGAAGTGCGGACTAGCCCAGTGCTGTTTTAAGTGAGGAGGTGGGGGTTAGGACTCAAACGGTCTTGGTGAGGAGATCTCCTAGTCGCCCAGCTGAACAGTAAACAATGATATATAAACAGCGTGAAGCTGCGTGAAGCTGTGTTCGCGGCCACCTCTGCACCTGCGTTCTCACCTTGCCTCGTCTATTTCTGCTTCTCTGCCACCTCTTCTGTCACTCCTTCAGAAAAGCAGCTGAGTTTAATACATTTGGTGAAAATAATGAGATGTCCTGACCAAAGGAAGCTAAGACATCTCCTTGAATGAAGGCTCAGTGGCCCTCAGAAGGTTGTAAGGAAGCTTTTATTCTTTTTCTTTCTCTGTCTTTTATTTCTTTCTGACTGTCTTTTATTTTTACTTTTTTTACTAGCTAATTATTTTATTTATTTACACCCCAAATGTTGCCCTTCCAGCCCCCAGCAGAGTTCTTATCCTCATGCCTCCTCCCCTTCTCCTCTGAGAGGATAGAGCCCTCTGGCATTCCCTGACCCTGAGTTCATACGCTTAGGCTCATCCTCTCCCACTGAGGCCAGACAAGGTAGTTCTCTGCTACACGTGTGCCGGGGTGCTTCAGACCAGCCCATGCATGCCTTTGGTTGGTGGCTCAGTTTCTGGGAGCTCCAAGGTGTCCCAGTTAGTGGGCACTGTTGGTCTTCTTATGGGGTTGCCATCCCCTTCAGCTCCTTCAATCCTTCCCCTAACTCTTCCATAGGGGTCCCTGACCTCTATCCAATGCTTGGCTATGATATTTGTATCTCTTTCAGTCAGCTGCTGATAAAGCCTCTCAGAGGACAGCCATGCTAGGCTCCTCTCTGCAAGAACAACATAGCATCAGCAATTGTTCCAGGGATTGGTGCTCAGCCATGGGATGGATCTTGCAAGGAAGCTCTAGAGAAATGTGCCCCTAAACTGTACTGCCATTGCACAGTTCACTCGAGCCTTTCCACTCCCATACTTAAATGGAAAATTCTGAGTGAATACATTTACGTAACTCTGTCTGCCGTGATCTCCTGGGTTATTGAAATCATCTGTAAACTCTCCAGGGAAGGACCCAGTGTTATGATTGTATTCTTAGATGGCATATAGGTTTTAATGTTTTGGGCCTCTGCTCTTACTACCTTTCTTTCTTAAGAATTTTTTTATTCATTTTATGCATGTGAGCACACTGTAGCTGTCTTCAGACACACCAAAAGAGGGCATCAGATCCCATTACAGATGGTTGTGAGCCACCATGTGGTTGCTGGGAATTGAACTCAGGACCTCTGGAAGAGCAGTCAGTGCTCTTAACCACTGAGCCATCTCTCCAGTCCCATATCTTATTATCTAATCAAGAATCTCATATATGTTCTTTACATATGATTTTCCAATTTGTTTTTTTTAATCTTATCGCAATAGATCTATCAACCTCAGTGGTAGAATTCAGAAAGACATTTGCATTCAAGTGTGTCAGGTTCACTGGCCATCTCTACCCCCAAACCATCACTTTCTCTTTCTTTCCACTCCACCAGTCCTCTTCTTCAAGATATTCCACCCTACTTTAATGTCATAGGTACACAAGTAATTTCATTTTTACATTACATATAACATATAATATAGGCTCTACATATAAAAGAAAACCTCTGATATTTGTCTTTCTGAGCCTGGCTACTTGTTTAATATGATCTCCAGTTCTAGCCATCTTCCTGTAGATAGCACAATTCCATTCTTCTTTATGGCTGCATGAAACTCTATTATGCATAATATATATGCACACATATATATGTATATGTTCTGATACACACACACACACACACACACACACACAATACACAAATGTATTGAAAGGAGCAATCAGAGCTCCTTTCAAAAACTCCTTGCCTGTGCCTCTATCTCAAAATATATTTTATATATACATTTGTGTATTGGTAGACACCTAGGCTAATTCCATAACTGAGTACTGTGAGAAATGCTACTAGAAATATTGTATGTAGGCATCTCTATAGTATACTGACTTAGATTCCTTTAGCTACAGACCTAGGTATGGTATATATGCATCTCACCGTAGTGTATATTTTTTTTGTTTTTGTTTGTTTGTTTGTTTTTGTCTGGTTTTTTTTGTTTGTTTGTTTTGTTTTGTTTTTTGAGGAACTTTTGTGGTCGTTTCCGTAGAGCTGTAGGAGAGCACATCCCCACCACAGTGAACAGGGTTCCTCTCTGCTGATAGCTTTGCCAGCATTTGCTCTCACCGCGTTTTCCTGGTTGGCAGACCTTATGACTGTGATTTGATGGACTGCTAATGCAGTTTGAGCTCACATTTCCTTGATGGCTAAGGACGGTGAATATTTTTTTTATTTTTATTGGCCATCTGTACTTCATATTGTGGGGAATTGCTGTTCGTCTCATTAGCTCATTTACTGTTTGGATGGTTGGTGGGGGTGTTGTTTGTTTAATTCTTTGTATATTCTAGATGTTACTCTTGTAGAAGATCTGTACCTAACAAATACATTTCTCACCCCCCATCCCAGGCAGTCTTCACCTGGCTGACTATTTCCTTTCCTCTGTAGAAGCTTTCATTCACTTTCTGAAATTTTATTTGTCAGCCTTCTCATTGTTTCCTGAGCAATCAGAGCTCCTTTCAAAAAGTCCTTGCCTGTGCCTCTATCTCAAAATGTTTCCCTGTGGTTTTTTTCCCAATGCTTTCAGTTTCATGTCTAACATTAAAGTATTTTGCCCATTTTTAATAGTCTTTGTTGGAAAGAGAGCTGGGGGGCCAAGTTTGAGTCTCTGACATGTGGGGCTGGAAAGATGGCTCAGCCTTTAAAGGCTAGGCTCACAACCAAATACGTAAGAGTCTCTGACATGTGACTCTCCATTTTCCCCAGCATCACTGACTGAGGTTTTCACTCCTCTGTTATATATTTTAGGCCCCTTTGCCACCTGTAGCTGTAAGGGTTCCTTTTTGGGGTCTGTTTTTCTAGGTCACTCATCCATAGGCCAGTACCCTGCTATTTTGGTAGTATTCAGTATATTTGTAAGTATAATTTAGACTTCAGCCTTGTGATACTGCCACCATTTTTACCTGTCTCCCCAGGATTTCATTGTCTAATTAGAGTCTTTTGTGCTCCTATGTGAATTTTTGGACGTTTTGTGTGAAACATTTCAATGAAGTGGGGTGTTTGCATGGTAGTTTGGTATCGGTCAGGTAGCTGAAAATTTCACAAATTTAATTCAGTCTCTTCATGAATAAGGAGAGTTTTTCTATCTTCTAGTGTTTTCCTCGGTTTTTTTTTCCTTGTGTATTTTCAGTTGTTCACGGTAGATTTCTTTTAATTCTTAGGTTAGGTTTATTCGTGTGTATTTCCTTCCTGGTGGAAGTGAGATTGTTCTCAGTTGACTTGTTATTAGTATGTAGAAAAGCTGCTGGTTCTATATCAGCTGTGTATCTTGCTGTTTTACTGAGAGGATCCATCAGGTCTGGGGATTTCTGCTTCTTGTGGATCTCTCGGCTACAAGGTCATATCACCTGTAAATCTTTTACTGATGAGTCTTACACCTCTAGCTAAGGCGTCAAGCGCCATATTCAATACGTAGAATGTTTTCAGAAGAAATGCTCTGAGTTCTCTCCATTCGCTGTGGTAGCTATAACTTTGCCATGTGTAGCCCTCAGTAAACTGTGGCATGTTCTTTCTACCCTTAGTTTCATCAGAGGTTTTATGACAAAGGGATTTTGGTCTTTACCAAAGGCCATTTCTGCATCTATTGAGATAATTATACTATGTTACATTTATTGATTTCTATGTGTTGGATAACAATCCAAACTTTAATAGTGGTGTTGAGTATTAGGGAATTGCCAGGGGAGTCAGCTAGAAAACAAGTTTGATTTTAGTATAAAACTTCACAGAAGGCTGAGGAGAGATGTTAAGTAAAAATTCCAAGCATTTCAAAGGAACGCCTACCTACTCTCTCACAGTTGTGCTGTGACCTGGCACTCAAGATGCCTAGAAAGAGTCATGGTACCTATGTCTCTAAGGGGTTAGTCCTACTGATTATCATTCCCAAAGTCTCTGCATCAAGGCTATCTTGTGACCTATTTCTCTAAAATCTCTACAGTGACAAGTTTTCTTCTCTTGAAATCCTAACTCCAAGGATCTTGCCATATCTTTCATTGTATTCTTCTGTGTTATTTATATCAGTACTGTTTTGGTCATGTTACCTTCTGCTCTTGGTCATCACAGGTGACTAAAGATATCTTCTGTCTCATTGAACCTGCCACTTGATACTTCTAATCCCTAACCCTTAGCCTGGATATTGAGAGCAACGATTTATCAAATTGAAGTCCTGCTAACTATACATCCATTACACTGCCGAGTTCAAATGTCACCTCCACCAATTACCAGAATCCTTGCATGAAGACTAAATGAGCATCTTGAAAGACCTATCTCAAGAGAAAACTGAACAAGAAATGAAGGCTTTGGGAGTAAAAAGACTGAGAATATCAAAGTTTAATGCAATGCTAACCTCTTGAATGTCCCTACAAACCAGGCACAACATGGTCTTGTGTGAGACCTCTGTGAACATAGTGAGTCTTTCACAGTGCTAAAATGAAGAAGGCTTAATAAAGAGGTCTAGATATTGGCATAGTTATCAGGATGCATCCCTGGCTATATATATATATATATATATATATATATATATATATATTTGTATTTGTGTGTGTGTATATGTATGGACCATGGTGAGTGGGAAGACAGATTGGGAAAGATCCAATTATTATCATAAAAATTATCCATGGATGAAAACCATCAGAGTAAAATGTGGTAAGACAAGATCCAGGCCCAAGCAAAAGGCATTAAAAATTATTCTCCAAACCCAGGCTTTGAACAAGAGCCTCAAAAATAAGCTTGTCCCCTCTTCACTCAACAGCCTACAAATCTCACAAAAGCTCCCCTCATCACATCCTCACGTAACTTCTATCCCCTGGTAAATCATGAATAAGATGTAGAAGCAGCTACTGTAGAGTGCAGAAAAAACTTATGCACACTGACAAACTCTCCTTTCAAGGCAACACGGTCCAGACAATAAAGATTGCTTCGCTATAACTACCTTCCCTTATCTGCCTCACTTGTTTTCTTCTTCCTCTTTCCTTCACTTTGCACCATGATTTCCCAAATTCCATTTTCATACCCTATAGCTTTATCAAAAAGCAAACTGCTAGGTACACAACCTCATACTATTTTTGGTGACTTGCAAACTCTAGCAAAACTTTTAACATAATGAAGATACATAAATGCTACAATGAGATCGTGCTCTGAATATCATGAAAGAAGTAATCGGTGTAAAGTTAAGAAATGATTTGAAGAAGCTTAGCAGAACGCCCATAATTCCAGAACGTGGGAGGATGAGACAGGGTGATTCCCATGAGTATGAGGCAAGGTTGGGTTGCGCGCTGAGTTACTGGCTAGTTAGAAAGTGAGACCCAGTTTGACCTCATGTTGACTTCTGTGCAGTCGGTATGGGCAGAATAGCTCACAATGCATTTAACATAGTATAAATGCTGGCACCATAGCAGATATATGCACAGTGTGACTTCTGATCACGACTCCAGAATGTGTGGGAACCATGAAGTTCTAAGCACCTTGGACAGTTCCTTTGCATGCCTTTCTACCCCAGGACTCTGCCCTTTGGGATACATCTCTGGAACTCCTGCCACACAGGTCTTAAGTTTCGTGTATCAGAAAATACCTCAGTTGTCACCTAGCAAAACAACTTTCTGGGTAGGTCAAAGTCTGACATCCGGGGTGAGCAACCATCCCAGACCACTTTCTACTTCAGGATAAAAATACTCAGGTCTCCTAGAGCTAGTTACGAAGATTGATGAAACTACTCTTAATAATTATTTTTAAGAGTTTGCTCCTCAGGACATAAAACAAAGTAAGAGACTTTACACACATGCATTTGCCAAGGCTATTTTCCTGTATCTCTCTTTTCACAAACATAAGCAAGAACTGTAAATGGGACACATTCCCAGTGTTCAGGTTGGGTTATAGTTATTTGTCTCTTCTTTTGTTGTTTTTCTCACACCAGGATGACAATTGTTGGTATGCAAAGATGTCAGAGAACCAATGGCTCCAACAGCAACCCCGTGTTCCAGGGGAACAAAGGAGACCACAGTTACAGTCCCCTAAAACATTAGCCTGGCAGACTCTTAGGCTAAGTCAGAGAAAATTCTGCCAACAAGCTTGTGCTTAACTTTAGGTCTTTGTGAAGAAATGGCAAATAACTCAGCTGCGATATCTTTAAAGTTTCTGTCCTTTGAACTAAAATTATTTTCGTTGACAAACATTTTTATAAAGTCAAACTCTTCGGCTAGCAGGTTCTTACTTAAACATTTTAAGGTGGTTCACAAAACACAACAGTTTAACAATTGTAAGTTGTCCCAACTCTATTCCAGTCTGGCAGGAAATATAAATACATTCCACTACAAGCGGATGGACAAGGCCCAGGGTTTGATCCTCAGGACAGAAAACAAAATAAAAATAAATACAGGATGAAAGTTTCTTCAAAAGAATCCTACCACGTGGATGACTCCAAGGAGTCCAGTGTATCTTCCAGACACAACAGAACTATGCACATATTAACTCACAGACACTGTGACGGTACTCACAAAATCTATACATAAGTTCAAGCTAGGAAAATCTCCCAAATGGAGGAGGGAAAGTGGGCACAAGGCCCATCCCTAACTGAAAAGCTATTTGCAATAGGTATCTGCGCAGAGGGGGACACTAGGTTTTTCTTCAATGGCACTGTACTGGGTTTGTCAGCTCTACTCTAGGGCAAGCATCATGCTCAGAGTAGTTGAGCAACACAAAAAGGACTCACTCTCTCTCTCTCTCTCTCTCTCTCTCTCTCTCTCTCTCTCTCTCATTATTACTTTTGTTTCGAGAAAGAGAACAAACATGAAATTGAGTGGATAGGGAATTGAGAGGATTTGGGAGAGAAAATAATATGTTGAAAATATATTTGATGAATGTTAAAATAAATTAATTTTAAATGTAATTAATAAAATAATCTCACCAAAGGTTGGCACGTTTCAAGCTTCCCGGAGTTTGGGAATAAACAGTTTCTGTTTTAGCTCCTGGTCTCCAGTGAGCGGTTGTTCTTGGTTTCTATTCCACACCAGTTCTTCTCTGCTTCAGTGGATTTTTATGACCTTTCTCCTTACAGATTCTCTTTTGTGGTGATTGTAAGTTTCTAAATTTCTAAAAGCTTAAATGTGTTAAACCATTAATCATGTAAAACTAATAGAAAATTTCCAATTGATCCTACCTAATTCCACTGAAAAGAACTTACTTAAGTAAATTTCAGAGGGCATTTAGATCAACTTATGTGAAACTGAAACATTTGCAACATTCAGTTGATGGCACAGAGCACAGATAGCCCTCCATATTTATTGCTCTTCTTATATGTAGAATCAAGTTCATTGTTTCAGCTAAACCTATTTTTAAAATTATAAATTTTGTAAGATTCTTATCAATTGGTATAGTGTGTTTGTTCAAATGAAAAAATAAATAATGAATTTGTCACCTGAGTTCCATATACATTTCTAATCTACTCATGTCTATTTATTGGGAGTTGCTTATACCATGATATATAACTGCTCATTTATATAATTATTTCAAAACATTTAATTTCGTCTCATGTGTAGAACACTTTTAACTACTTACATTATTCAAAATAAAATGAAAAAACTTCATTTCGTTTTCCACGAATGGGCTTTCAAAGCTGTACTTGATTCTGTGAATGGAGGGAAAAACTAAACATTTTTAGTGCTATTTTCATGGAATTTCCATTTAAAACATCTGAATAAGCCTCTTTCAACCAGAGTCCTCTAAAGAGAATTTAGTTCTAACACTCAAAGCCATCCATTGTATGCATTTGCGACAGATAAACTGTCTCCTCTACATCAAGAAAGGTGTTAACTGGTTGCTGTCTGTGCTAGGATTGAGAATTCTCTCTCTCTCTCTCTCTCTCTCTCTCTCTCTCTCTCTCTCTCTCTCTCTCTCTCTCTCTCTGTGTGTGTGTGTGTGTGTGTGTGTCTGTCTGTCTGTCTGTCTGTCTGTCAGTCTGTCTGTCTGTCTGTCAAGCCTTAGTGTACCAATACAAAATTAGCATGTTTTTGCGGTGAATGAATATTTTTTTCTCTAAAAGGACAGAACAAAAGCAGGCATTGTTTCAGTTCTTATTTTAAGTCCAGAAGAAAACTTGAAATGAAAAAAAATCACCCCAAAGAACAATCATTCTTAATGTCCTCAGAAAGTCATGCACCTCACAGATCCTGACTCATTGCCCTCAGGAACAAGCTCCTTCAAGTAACTGTTATTTTTCCCTGCGCTTGCTGCTGCTTCTTCGGCAGACTTGTGGGGGTTTCTATGTGACCACATGGGAGCACTGCAGTCTCCAGGGCATGTGGTCACTGTGAACAAACATTTCACTTAGGACACACACATCACCAGCTTGCTACTTAGATTTTTATTCAAGGCACTTGGACTCACTTTGAACTTATTTCTTCCAAGAGGAATTATTGCCACTCTTGAAACAATAAATAATGTCTGTGGACCTAGACTCCATAGCTAGTAACAAAATCATCAGAACATAGCATTTATAACCTCCCACTTCTTTCTCCAGCCAGGAAGATTTATCTGTTTCCCACACATCTAACAGAGCACTTTTGACACTGGTACTGCTGATTTAAGACCTGGCAGCTTGATGCATCTCTCTGGACGTGGCATGGACAAATCATGACTGATTGGTGACTCAAGTGCTTTGAAGGGCAGCAAGTCCAATGTCTTTCTAGTTCCACCTAAGACTCCAAAGGATTAATTCTTATGCTTCATATACATGAACATGCTTCTGGTCAGTGAGCATCTACCAATCTTCTCTGGGGAAGGAGTCGTTTCTTAATGAGTTTCATTTGGAAAGAGTGACTTGGGGTTGGGGATTTAGCTCAGTGGTAGAGTGCTTGCCTAGCAAGTGCAAGGCCCTGGGTTCAGTCCCCAGCCCCGAAAAAAAAAAAAGAAAAAAAAAAGAGTGACTTATCTATACATCGAGATGAAACCTCTGTTGACTACAGTTAAGACTCACATTAGAGGAGATCCCAGCAATGTCTTGTCTAGCAAACTCAATCTGACAGATAAGACTAATGGTTTAATGCAACTGTTACTATTAGAGAATGAAAATTCTGGAGCAAATACAGAGGAAGATGTACTCTATGTAATAGACAAAGTAACACTGCAATAGAACACTGCAGCATGCAAACGAGACACAATGAATAACCCACTCTAAAGCAAACATTTTGCCATACTCTTGTGTAGGACAACCCCAGACACACACACAAACTGAGGCTCACGGAACATTGTAGATAGAGGCAGAAAGACTGTAAGAGCTGGAGGATAGGGAAGAACATGAAAGGCGGTCTTCTGGGATTCATATAACTACTATAGTCACTATGGTGGTTATGGTGCAAGACCTGCACAAGATCGAGCCAGTCAAAGCTCCAATGTGAATGGAAGGGCTTATGGTGTTCCACCAATAAAGTGGGAGTATTTATTGGAGCTGATTGCTACTGAGGAGGAAGAATTATTATTCTATAAGGTTGGGGCCACTGGTAGGTTGCATATGCCTCCATGGATAGTCCCTTACTCATGCCCACATGGACAGTACTAATTGAGTTTGGTGGGGAATTGTATCTTTAAAAGAAGAAGATAACATGAAGTTTGAAGAGAGATGTGTTGTGGGGATCTTGAGGTAGTTGAGGAAGGGAGTTGATAGATATGATCATATTTCAGTATATACATGTATAAAATTCACAGAGAGGGAAGATTTTATGTGTTTAGGTTTTTACATTACGATGTTCCATAAAGACGATGGGTTTATTTACACTATCAGAAAATCTGCATCAGTAATCCTTACGTTCTGCTCCCGTCCACGATTCAGAAGTCATCACGTTGAAGCTGGGAAGTAATATGAATTTTTGGAAGAACAATAAACGTAAAACAGTAGGACTATCTACACATTTCAGAAGAAGGCTCAGGGCAGGGAGGACGGAGAGTGGTGGAAATGACAGGAAGCGCTCTGCTTTAAGTCTGTGCCTAGAATCTTAGAAAATGGATTTTTTTCCTGGAAATATTCTCAAGATGCGGATGCATGCAGAAACTGAAAGAGGAATCCAGAGGTTCATAGAGGATACCAGTAATTTGTTTGGCACTTCACAAAGTGAGAAACAGAATTGAAAACTGAATGGGACTGATTAGAGGAGAGAAGAAAGAAAAGCAAGAACAGATTCTCTGAGGAGAGCGGGCCTTGCCCTGAGGTGTACCAGTCACGCACTTAAAACTTTTTAACATCCAAACCCTGTTTAACACATGCTAACGCTCCAGCTGGATATGATTTTCAACCCTTCTCTTAATTTTTCTCAGGTGCCGAACTTGGTAGGACTCAGCTACATGAAGCACAGATTATGGTGGAGGCTGTCCCACTCCATGCTTTATGGCAACAGCGAGCTAGATAAGAAATGATCTTATTTTAATTTGGGATGGCAGGCCACATGGAGGGTTGCTGATCTTGGAGCTAAGATTCCTGACAGTCCTTTTACAAGCTGACTGTGGCAACAGAGGGATCCCTGCCCTTAGATGAAAGGGAAGCTTGGGGCAATTAAACTTGGAGGTGAAATATCTGTTTTATTTTCCTTAAACTAGAACAAGGCCAAAATCAGCAGACAGTTTCTATTTCAATACCTGTTTCCCTAGATAGCTCTCATGGAAGGAAAAAGAAGGCAGAGTCCTGGGAGTCTTTGATTAATGTGGAAGGCACTAAAACACCTATAGATGCAGGATGGGGAAGGACTGGACTCAGGAAGGGAGAGTCTGCCTGGGAACTGTGGAAAAGGAATTGTGTTTAAAAGATTTATTTTTGCTTCTTGCTGAGGTCTATGTGACTGAAACTCAGTCTTGATTCTTTTAAAAAATCCTCCTGCTGTTTTTCTGCTTGTTCAGAGCTGGGTGTTTGAGAGATATTTAGACTCTGCAAACAAAAATAAACAGAAGGGTAAAGTTTCATGTCTGGATTTTCTTTTTAAAGAAATATTTTTGGAAGTTATATATCCGAGTGACTTCAAAGCACATGGTAATCCCTCTGTTGGTATTTCATTGGGTTTTGCAATTCTGACTTAATCTAAATGAACTCCAGTTTGCTGTGTTTATGTATCTAGTTCGGTATGCTGGGAGTGAAGCATCCTCATCTGAATGAGCAGAGGAAATGCATTTCCACGGATGTCTTTCAGGATTGAGGGAAGACGGGAGGGGCTCCTCTTGCCCTGGATGTTAGTGGTTTGCTTCTTGCTAACCAGACACAACAGTGGCAGTTAATCTGTTAGTGGACAAGTTTGCTTTGATTAGAACTGAGTAACCATAAGGAGGCCTAGCCCTGCTAAAAATGAGGAGGCTGAAAGGTCAAGGGGGTGGGATTAACTAAAAGTCATACAGACAGGTGGTAACAGCACACTGCTTAGCCTAAGGAAGGTAGGTTTAGGAGTAATTACTCCCTACCTTTCCCCTTAAAGGTCCTCTCTGTAAAGCTTCTCTTTCGTTCCTATGAAGGTCAGAACGTTGAACGACATCCTTTTGTCAGCAGAATCCAGGTAGCATGCAAAAGACCACTGCCCCATTAATTCTACAACGGTCTTTTATCAACCATTTCAAACTCCAAAATGCTCTGAAGCTCAAAGACCTTTTTAATGGATAACCGAACTTCTTGACGCAGACCAATGCAAGTTTACTTAGGAGGCTTCGGTCTTCATCGCTGTTCGTTATGCGTATTAATCAAATATTGATACGTTTATCTAAAGCATATGTCTCTGGGTCCCACCAGGGCATAATATGATGCCATAAAACATACACAGTATTTTCAGATTCGCAATATTCCAAGTTACAAAAGACATCTGCCAATTTTGGATTTCGAATAAGAAAATTATGGACACATATATTAAATCAGGTGCTTTCAGAACCTTGGAAAAATTCAAAACATGGTTTGTAGTATGAAAGTACCATATCCAACTATAATTTGAGTCCTTCAGCAAGGTGGAAAGTCCACTTTGAACGGCAGTGTCTTCTATTCGTGCAGATCATGTGTTCTATGCCCTAAGAACAGCAACAGCAACAACAACAAAAACAGAGTGTTTTCTGAGGAATCTTCAGGGTCATTCTTTCCAAGAGCTGAAAAGGCCCCTGTCCTAGATCCAGAAGGAATTACTGTGCTGCCCCCACCCACGAAAACTCAAGAACAAATGGAACCCAGCAAAGACACAAAGCTAAGAATCATCCTAGTGTAAAACATCCACAGAAATCTACAAAAGGATGGGTAGCTGAGATGGGCCCGAAAATGATTGCCAAATTCTCGTATACTCTTCCCTGTTCTGGGATGGCTACCATGTTCACTGGCCTAGGAAATGTTTTGGAAAATCCTCCACAAACAGCACCAAAGGTAACAGTTTTGCTCATTTGACCATAACAACTGTTCTTTCCAGAAGCCCCTTATAACATCTTCATATTCCTTTCCATTTCCACCTAACAAGGACATTGTTTGCTAACAGGGACCAGGGCTGGCCACTCTGGGTTCTTTGTATTCTCAAGTTGGATGACAGAGAAGAAAGATCATTGAGGAAACTGGATCATGGAAGAAAGATGGCAGACAATTGAGGAAGAATGGTGTTTGGGGGCTGGAAGGAGGCAGTTTTAGGGGTTATGAGGAGGCAGTATTTGAGGCTTTCTGATGCAGTCACTTAGGAGTCTCTTCAAATGCTTAATCTGGTATCCTAAGCCATTATAGCTTGTGCTCTCTCATTGTTGTATAACTGTCACCAGTATACAGACGCAGAATATGTATCCTCCTAAGCTGACCCTCTGGTCCCTTTACACAACTCCTCCTTCTGCCCCCTTTTTGGCCTGGGAAACTACTGTTCCATTTTCCTTCTCTAGGAATCTGACTACTCCAATGGAATCGTACGGTGCTTGCTCACTAGGGACTGTCAGAGTTCACTTGACATACTGCCCTCAAAATGCATCCACAGTCTACCATGGGTCAATTTCCTTCTTTCTTAAGTTGAGTGATATTTGATTGTGTGTGAACCACATCTTACTTATTCACTCATAGTTTGATGATGGACTTCTGGGTTGCCTCCTCCACCTTTCAGCTACCCTGCGTATTGCTGTGGTTAATATGGGTGTAAATACTAGCCCTACTTTTCATTCTTCAGACCTCATACTTCAGAGCAGAGAGCTGCATGACCTAACCATTTTGTCTTTTGTTTTTTGAGTAACCACCATTTAGCCCCAGTTGTACTTTGCTACCAATAGACCGTAAGGGTTTCTACTTCTCTAAATTCACACTAACACTTGTTGCGAGTCTTTGTGTGTGTGTGTGTGTGTGTGTGTGTGTGTGTGTGTGTGTGTGTGTGTGTGTGTGGTGCATTTGTTAAAATTCTACAGAGAAATATCCATGAAAGTCTTTGCCTTGTTTTGTATTCAAACTGTCTGATTTTTGATGTTCTTGCGTTGTAAGATATAACAAATTAAGACAATTTTTTTTTCTTCCTAACTGCTCAAATGTTCCAAGTTTTCTAAGACCTAACACCCATTGAAGATCCTTATTTGCCTCTGGACCATCTGTAAAACCACTGTGCAAGCTTAAAATTAACTAGTTAATTAATTAACTAATTGATGTTTATCATCTAGCTAGGTGCATTTATTGACACACTTGGGCCTCCCCTAACTGGATTTTCAACCATTTTTTTTCAACAAATACTTATTTGGCACTGACTATGTATCTTAGTGATCTTGAGTATTAAGAGGTACATCATAATGAGCAAAGCTTTCTTTGGAATTGAGATGTGTGGAGAGATAGAAAAGGAGGGAGAAGTTGTTATTTTAGAATCACAGGGTTCTGTGAGGAAAGAATATCAGGAAGTGTTAATAGGAAGCAAAAAGACCTGAGGCAAGAGACTGCTTTGCCTCTTTGATAAGCAGAAAAGACTAGTGTGGCTGGGATCCTGCTATGGGCATTACCTGAGTAGGTGGAAACAGAGAGATAGGTATAATTTTTGTTGTTGTTGTTGTTGTTGTCGTCGTCGTTGTTGCCGTTCCAAAGAAAGAATATTAACTGTAGACAACAGAAGCATAGTCAGATTTATGTTTCTACTCAGTAGATAGGATTCCTAGTCTGGCAAAAAGTATTTAGTAGTACGCTTTCAACTACCAAATAAACATGTGACTTTTCCTGACTTTTCAAGCAGACTCTAAATTCCTTGAAATCTAAATCTACTTACCAGTCCCAAATTTCTACCACTGAGTACTGAAATGGATTTAAATACATTGAATAGATAATTAGGCTTTGCAATTTCGTGGTATGTGTAAGGTGTCATTATTTGAAAGGTGAGAAGTCTGACTAACAAGTGAGGATGTATTTATTCCACACTAACCCAGGTCTTGGTTGACACTGAGAACCGTGTCCTGAACACAGTGTTCTTGTGGATCCTGGTTTCACCACATCACTCAACAAGGTCTTGATGGGTTCTTTCCCGGTGCCAGGTGCTGGGTGAAACTCAGCCCCCACTGTGCTGTGAGTAAAACCAACAATGATTCCTCTGCTATACAACCTCATAGCTTCTGCTCTTTACCGTGTTACAATGTAACACTTTCTCTAACACCAAGTAGCTATAGTCTAGTCAGCATAAAGAGGAAGAATGTAAAGTATCTTCTCAAATGGAAGCAGATATAGCAAGCAAAATCAATGTGCTTCCTAGGAGCATATGCTCTCCTGTTTCCTGAGTCTGCCCTCTACACGTGCATGGTGCTCAGAAAGATACAATCCCAGAGAATGAGACACACCCAGAGGTCAAGGGCCTGGTGGACATCTCCAGTACAATGCTCACTATCCTTTTAATCTCTCACCCTTGAAACCTTCCTGCTAGCTTCAGGGAATTTTGCATTCCCAACCTTGAGCGCTCTTTCTTTCCTTTGGGATCCCGCCCATCTAGCAGTTCATTCTGACTACTCTGACAGAAAAACCACAGGCTGTGCTTAAACCACTAACATTCATTTTCTCATGGTTCTGAAGAATAGACCATGAACAATATGCCAGTAATGCAGTTGAAGTAGGAGCTGCCTTCACCATTGGGTAAAAGGCTAGTTTCTTTCTCATTAGTCCTCCATGACTGGAGGAAGGGAGAAAGCTATCTTGGTGTCTTTTCTCGTAAGGATGCTACTCTGGTTTGATGAATCTCTACCTTCAGGATATCAATTAGTCATAATGACTTCCTTAGGGGCCTTATCTTCAATAGTTAGTCCACCAGACTTAGGGCTTCAATATCATTACATCACATCACAACATGCCACGTCATGCCACATCACATGATCTCACATCACATCACACCACTTCACACTTTCTTGGCAAAACTGGAATTAGTCTGAAACCCCTCTAGTGAGTAAGTCTTTTTCCAGGCTCAACGATAGAGTTGTTTTCATAGCCTATGAATCTATTATGTATGAGATCTGCTTGCCAACTAAAATCAGCAGTCTGAAAGAGGGAATCAGATCTTAGATTTTTTTCATTAGAAGCGACTATGACCTGGTAGTGTGATGGACAGATGAACGCAAAACTCAGGGTCATCCAAGGAATGAAGGAATAAACTGTCACTGTCTCTCCAGCCTTCCTCCAGGGTGATACTCTATACGATAGCCTATATCCCTATGGAGTCTATAGGAAAGAACGAGAACACCTTCCTGTGAAGAAATACTCTCTAACACTATGACAGTGCAAAGCCCTCCATCCAGTACTCGTGACTGCTTTTCTGTCCTTCTGAAGAAAACATCAAAGCGAGGCAAGCCAACTGAGCACACAGGAGTCAGCTTCTCACACCCCCCTGGTGCCTCAGACAGCAAACGCCAGACTGAATCTCCCTTCTGAGCCATGCGGGTAATGTGGCCATTTATAGATAGAAGCAGGAGATTACGACTGTTGAAAGGGGAGGGTTTTACGCTCTTCGTTTGATCCCTGCCTGGCACTCTCCAGAACTGCCATGTGCCCCACACCTGATAAATACTCGTTTAGAAATGGCAAAGAAAAGAATTGAAACTCATAAATTTACCCCCCCCCAGCCTTTTTATGGATCCAAAGGATAATTAAAACCATGCTCTTGCTTTGCAAATGAAGCCTCCTCTTTCTGGCAGTCCCATTTCCAATGAACTTGAGGGCAGTGTCAGTGCAAAGGGCGGCTTGGGTTGATGTTATCCAGACTGTGAAGGAGCAGCCTCAGGCCTCAAGGATCTTGGGGTGTATGTGCACCACCCAGGGCTGCTGTCATGAACTGGGACCTCTACAGAGTTCTGCCACGTGCTTTGAACTTGGTTAATGCACCGTGCTAATGAGGCACTGGACAAGATTTAGTTCTTTCCAGAGGAAAACCCCACAACTTTTATTATGTGTCTATAATTTGTTGCCCCAAACTTAAGCAACCGCTTTTCAGTTATTCACAGAGTGATCCTGAAAAGTATATGAGTGCCGGAAATAAAGGTCCCAAATATTTTATAGCCCTTTAAATGAACAGCCATAAAGGCTGTACACTATCAGGGAGAATGCGTGAAACATAACTGTATGTGGAAAATTCATGCTGCAAAACGTGGCCACATCAGGACGACAGAAGGTAAATATGAATCATGTTTGCAGTGTCTTTCTAACTAGCAAGTGGTTTGTGTGCACGTGGTTGAGATAAGGAATAATGAAAACGCATTGAGATGAATATCCCCACCCCCTGCCCATCAAACCTCAGTCCCTGCCCTTCCCCAAAGCAAACACACTCTTTGGGGGTATTTATCAAGACATACTATGCTTTGTACTATAGCACATAATTTGTTCCTTTTATGCATTACATTTTAAAATTCTCTGTATGATGGATTAAGACTTAGGCCATATAACCTCATCCTAAACCCAGCGTCGTGGTACTAGAAACTAGGTCCTTTATTCTTAACATTTTAATAATTATGTGCTATGATTATTATTATATTTCATAGATATTGATTTTTTTCCATCAACTAAAGACAGTGCTTTTGATTCCTCAGTTGTCTATCCTGCAAGGTCAGCATAGCACCATACAGGTTTCCCTCCCCCTACCTTCTACATCCCAGCGCGGTACATAGACACTTCCACACTGTCAAAATTGATGGCAGTTACAGCTCATCCAATAATGAGCTTCTATATTTAACCTGAGTCTAGAAATTGAAAGACAACCAAGGATATCTATTATTGTACACAATGGAATTCGCCAGAATTTTCATATTATAACACTTTATATATTACCAAAATTCTTGGAAGTCATACTTTACTTTGTTTATAATGATGTGAATGATAATTTAAATAACACTACACTACTTTGATACTGTTTCAGAGTGGAAAAAGAGAAAATTTTCAGGTAACAAAAACCCTCCCCTATGTAAAACATTTAATCACTTTTTTTCCTAATTAGATCAAAACTACATATATAATCAGGGACCAGTCATATCTGGCTGCTATATACTGGTCTATGAAATTAAAAAGAAAGGCTAACTTTCACAACCACTGTTCCTAAGAATATCATATGTTAGATTCACTTTCAATGCACAAATGGCTCCTGCTACTTTAATTCATATATCCATGGTAGACGGAGTGGGACCATCTGAGGTATTTGAAACTGGAGTTAGGGAACTTGCTGTGCTCTCTCACAGCTCATGTTTCTTTGAACCAACACACCATCCTTCCTCATCAACTAATATTACCCTGCCTTGGTCTCTGCTCTCCATAGTTGGACTTTACCTCCATTTACAGCTATCTACACGTATGCATATATATGTCCTAGACTAGGATCTGGATATAAGGAGAGACAAGCGGCATTTTTCTTATATAACATTGATTTTCTCCATTTCATTCTTCTTTTTTTTTTTTTTTAGTTCTTTTTTTTTTTTCGGAGCTGGGGACCGAACCCAGGGCCTTTCGCTTTCTAGGCAAGCGCTCTACCACTAAGCCAAATCCCCAACCCCATTTCATTCTTCTTATTATAATATAAAATTTGTGCCTTAACTTGCCTTCTTTGAATTCTTATCTAGGTTTCTCCCAGACAGCCTCTCTGTCCAGCTCCGTGAGGGCTGTCCCCCCAGCAACTGTGTAGTGTCCCTTTGGGCCTCTCTCCTTTCCAGGATTGGTACCCACATGCCTCACCTGCTTTGCTACAGTGCATCTTCCCCTGTCTCTGTCACAAAGCTCTACACTTGCTGTAGCATTCAACCCATCTGCTGGTCAAGTCATAATGGTAAAGCTGTCTTTTCTGTTACTGCTAACTGGTTGAAGAAGGGGTGTATTGTCTACTCTAGACCATGAGGCATATGGGAATTTTTCCTAAAGGCTCTCTAGTGAAATCTTTAAAAAAAGAACTCATGAGAGAGATGTTCTTCACTCTTCTGATCATTATTATTATTTCTGTAGGTGACAATTTCATACAGAAGCAACTAAATAATGTAAAAATGTTAATACAAGAACCATGCATCCCACCAACCACTGACAACTTAAAACAGAGGTGATCTACCTGAGTTAACTTTACAGTTCTCCAAATCTAGATCTGTTGCTACCTGAGATAATGAGTTGAGTAAGAAGTTTCTGCATCATGTTAGAAGACATTCTATCCAATGTCTTTTAAACAGGTATTTCTTCAAGACCCTCAAATGAGTGGGAATAAAAGAAATTTTCCAAGTTCCTAAAAGTAAGGGTGGGGTTAGGGAGATTGATCAGTAGGTAAAGTACTTGCCAAACATGCATGGGGTGGGGTTAACACTGCTCATGACAGTCCTACAATCTCAGAACTCAGGAGGAGGACACAGGGGATTGCTAAAACAAGCTGGGGAGCCAGACTAGGCAAATGATTGAGTTCAGGATTTAGCCAGAGACCCGACCTCAATAAATGAACTGGAGAGAAATCAAGAAATACAGTAAATGCTACATCAGGTTTTTACATGCACCCACATGTAGCCCCCCACATATATGTGTGACACTCATGTGAAGACATATGCACAAAATAAATTTTAAAAAAAAGTCCTTTACCAAAACAATCCAGTGATAGTTCAGTTGGGTATAGAACTGCTTTAATGGTTTCTATGTTCTTTTTCATAGAGCAACTCAATCTTTCTTTCTCTCTCTCTTAAAATATGTTCCTTCCAATTAAATTTTATAGGATCTTTTTTACCATGTACTTAAGCATAACTTTTATTCCTTTATGATGCTAGAGAGTATTTCAAATGGGATCTATTATATGCTTCAGATAACTATTAATTCAATTGCTGTTTTAGTGCTTGTTGAGCATCAACAATGTACCAGGTTCCAGGCAGTCTGCTAGGAAATAGACAAATAATACACAAAATGTAAGGTCTGCTCTAAAGATCTCTTCCTAGTGAGGAATCAAGGGGGAGGGAATCCCAGCCGTAAAGTATACTATAAAGAAGAGAGTCTCAGGATAAAACTTTCAGATTTTACTCCCAGGTCTTCTTAACTACTGATTAACTCATAGTAATGTAATTTAAGCCCCATGAGTCTCAATTTTCTCAAAATTAGAGCAAAGATAAAGAATAGTGATATCTTCCTTAAAATATCACTATGGGTGTTTAATAAGACAGTTCACTCCAAAAATAAAGAAGTGAAAGGCTAATGGAAGCCGGGCTCTGTGAAGGAAGCTGAAATGGGAAAATCACTTCACCCTAAGCATCAAGACCAAACTGGACAATATAATGAGACCTCGCCTCAATCAGTAAATAATTTCTGAAGTTCTGGGCACAGTGTTACACTCTGTAGTCCCTGAATTGGGAGGCTAAAGGAGGAGGACCTTGTGTTTGAGCCCAGTTATATAGTAAGCTATATAGAAAGACTTTGTCTCAAGATTAAAATAAAGCATCCTAGTTGAACATGGGTTTTAGCAATGGTGAGACTTTCTTTCAAGGAATCCTTGCTGTAGCTAGTATTTGACTTTACTTATTTGGGTATTTATCCTTATTCTAAAGACTTAGCTTCAAAGTACAATTTCAGGTATTTATTTACTTTGGATCTTTTTCATGGACTTTACATAACTCATTGAACCTCTTTTGTATCCCACGCATGCCTGTTTTAGGAAGATCTTGGAAGTTCTGGCATCATTTATATTGCTAGACTTTCTTTTGAAATTAACTATCTATTAAATCTATTTGCCGTTTCTCTCAAATATAGAGATGTAAGCACTATTTTTTGTTCTATTGTTATTGATATATACACTGGCACACTGAAACACATATGAAAATACCCTTTTGCTAAATATCTATATGACTTCGAATATATCTACCTAGATCTTAAAACTATCTACCTACATTAACTGCCTCTATTCCAAATAATATAAGCTTTGTAAGCTAGATATGTATGGTATGTGAGTGTGTGCGTGCGTGCGTGTGTGTGTATATCAGTCTGCTGTCTGTTGTGTGGTGGGAGGGTGGTACATGGGTACAGGGGGAATGTTGTATATACAACTTACAAATTCTGACCCTCTTCTGAGTCATTCTTAACACAAATATTAGTAAGATATATTATAAATCATGTCTTCTAATATTCATATGTGGATGTCCTAACATTAGTACACCATAATGTTTGAAGATAAGATCTTTAAACAATCAATTAAATTAAAATGAAGCCACTGAGGTGGAGTCTAATCCAGTATCTTAAGAGAAGGAAATGTGAACACATGGATGGCAGATATGTGTGCAGAACAACCTTCTGAGGACAAGGCAATGAAAACACAGCCATCAAAGGCCAAGGGGACCCACCTAGATGTTCTTCCCCCACTGTCCAGGTTGGAAACCAATCTTGCAAGTATAGTGACCTTTGACTTCTATACTCTAGACATGTAAGAAAAAAATGTCTACTGTTTAGCCCACCTAATTTTGTTATTGTAACCTAGAATATAAAAATGCCAACGCATGCACACACACACACACACACACACACACACATTTACACACAAAATTGTATTCACTCTCATTCACTTTTTTTTAATTTCCCATAGGAGGGTTAGGATTTTGATAGCAAGAAAAAAAAAGTAAAAGAGAGAAAAAGAATTGGAATTCTGTGTTTGATATTCAGAAAGAAAATGGTGAGTCTTTTTAGAACAACAAACCTGAAAGCTGGGTAGGCTTTAAGAGGGTAGAAGTGGGGGTTGGGGATTTAGCTCAGTGGTAGAGCGCTTGCCTAGCAAGCTCAAGACCCTGGGTTAGGTCCTCAGCTCCAGAAAACAAAACAAAACAAAACAAAAAAGAGGGGAGAAGTGCTTCTCATCTAAAAGGTCCTGTTGGTACATCGGTGCTTGAACAACACAAATGAAGTAGAACATATACAAATTGTGTTCTAAAAAAGGTATTTAGGAAAGAAAAGAAGGCAGAAACAAAAACTAAACAATTTTAAAGCAAACAAACATAAACCAAAAACAAAAGGCAGACGTCTCACCCCCTTTCTGTTTTTAGAAAAGAAAGGGAAGGAAGATAAATCAGTTGCAATTGATCTTGGAGAGACAGATGGCTCAGCAGTTAAGAGGACTTAACTCTCTTAACACTCTTACAGTGGACCCAAGTTCAATTCCAGCACCCACCATCAGAAGGTTTATAACCATATCATTTCCAGAGATATGATGCCCTCTTCTGGCCTCCACAGGCACCTGCACTTATGTGCACATATCCCTACATAGACACACAGATACATATGCACATAATTTCAAGAAATAAAAATAATCTTAAAAGAAAAGTCAGTCCTTATTTTCAGTCATAACCTCTGAAATTGAACTTTGAACAGGACATGAGTGGCCTGGATGAAACACCTGGGTAGACAGGACAGACTCCAAAATCACAGAAGCTGCTGACCTACTTCCTATTTTCTGAGAGACTGGCAAGTTTCCCAACAAGGCTAGGCTGACAAAGATTTGCCACCACATCCAGTTCATATGTCTTCAGGCTTCCAGGCTACTCAACCTACCTCTTCACCTCCTTTGCTTCTCACTGTGTGGACCCACGAGTCCAGCACCAATGGATCTGCTGTAGGCTTGAGCCATTCTCTCCATAATATGGTACTACTCAGTAGTTAAGAAGACCTGGGAGTAAAATCTGAAAGTTTCATCCTGAGACTCTCTTCTTTATAGTGTTCTTTACGGCTGGGATTCCCTCCCCCTTAATTCCTCACTAGGAAGAGATCTTTAGAGCAGACCTTACATTTGGTGTATTGTTTGTCTATTTCCTAGTAGACTGCCTGGAACCAGGTACATTGTTGATGCTCAACAAGCACTAAAACAGCAATTGAATTAATAGTTATGTGAAGGATATAATAGATCCCATTTGTAATACTCTCTAGCATCATAAAGGAATAAAAGTTATGCTTAAGTACATGGTAAAAAAGATCCTATAAAATTTAATTGGAAGGGACATATTTTAAGAGAGAGAGAAAGAAAGATTGAGTTGCTCTATGAAAAAGAACACAGAAAACATTAAAGCAGTTCTATACCCAACTGAACTATCATTGGATTGTTTTGGTAAAGGACTTTTTTAAAATTTATTTTGTGTATATGTGTGGGACATATGTGTATGTGTTTTCACACGAGTGTCACATATATATGTGGAGGGGACTACATGTGGGTGAATGTGCATGTAAAGGCCTGAGGTTGACATTTACTGCTCCATGGTACTTACTCTGAGAAAATGAGTCTCCTTGAAAGTAGCCCAACCCTGGTGTGATGATTTGAATATGCTTGGCCCAGTTGATGGCACTGTTAGGAGGTGTGGCCTTGTTGGAATAGGTGTAGCCTTGTTGGAGAAGGTATGCCACCACTGGGGTGGGCAATGAGTCCCTCCTCCTAACAACATGAGAGCCAGTCTTCCTCTAGCAGTCTCCAGATGAAGATGTAGAACTCTCAGCTCCTTCTCCACCATGCCTGCCTGGACACTGCCATGCTCCCACCTTGGTGATACTGGTCTGATCCTTTGAACCTGTAAGCCAGACCCTATTAAATGGTGTCCTTTTAAGAGTTGCCTTGGTCATGGTGTGTCTGTTCCCAACAATAAAACCCTAAGACACCTGGTCATGGCCTCATTGTACTCTGAGTTCTGTTTCTTTGTCTAATTTCAGCCTTAATTCTAGTTTAGGACAAAGTTCAATTATAGAGGGAAGTGCAGTGTTTGATGCAATTACGTTCCTTATGCCCAATGCACAGGTATCTGCATTCCCTTCTCTCTTCTTCTTTTTTAAAGATTTTTTTTTATTTTATGTGTATGAGTGCTTGCGTATATATATGTGTGTGTGTGTGTGTGTGTGTGTGTGTGTGTGTGTGTGCGCATGCATCATGTGTGCATCTTGTGCCTGAAGAGACTAGAAGAGGGGGTAGACCCCTTGAAATTGAAATTACAGATTGTTGTGAGCTGGCATGGGTAGAATATGTCATTTCCTTACTTCTTTGTAGTTGCCTTCGAATGAAGATATTCTCCAGAAGAGCAGAGTCCAGGAACACACAGTAAACCACATATATATCCATACACATACATACATAAATTATTCTTTCCCATAGTCAGGATGTGCATACACCATAATACACAATAATACATGTACCTGGCACATAATGAACAGGAAAGTTCGTGATATAAACAAACACAGCTACAGTCTCATGAGATAATAGGTATAGTCTGGTGTTGATAATATACTATACCTCACATGGACAAATTCTCCACAGACTTTCACAAATACTAGAGCAGTCATAATAATACTGAAACCTGTCTGACCCTGTCTGCCACACTGACAGTCACACTGACTGCCACCCTGACTGTCACACTGTCTGTCACCCTGATTGCCACCCTGACTGCCATACTGACTGCCACCCTGACTGCCACACTGACTGCCACCCTGACTGCCACACTGACTGCCACGCTGACTGCCCTGCTGGCCCAGCTGCATTTGTGAACATCAGTCAGACACATATTTCCTTTCCCACTGCTCCCCCATCCCGTTTTATAGCCTTGTTTGGATTTGAGTTCTGGTGTGAATATCAGAACTGTTTAGCTTCTCCGTGAACCAGAGACCTATCTCAGTGACCCCTACTGCTTACCTGCAGTCATACCCTGCCCTTCTTATCTACAGCACTGTGTTTTTGATCTCTGTGATACTGGCCATATTTTCCCATAGGTCCCTGAATGAGAAAAACAGCTCAAACAGTGAAAAGTGATCCGAGTTCAGCACACTCTCCCTGACAGGCCCTGCTGGCTACAGCAGACAGCATGTGTGTCCACAAGCTGGATACTTTCCCTCTTTAAAGCCCTAGCCTTCATGCCTGCCTTGCCTGGCTTATGTGTCACAAACACACTCCATCCCCATTCACATCTCCCATTCACCCTTCTCTCCTACAGTGCATTAATTCATACAAAATACATATTAACCATCTGTGAGACTGGATGCTGAGGACAGAAAGGCACACACTAACAATCCTTTCATTGTTGCTGCCTGCCCAGACTGAACGCCATCCCCTCCGCACAGCCTCAAGTGTCTGTAGCAGGCACCCTTTGCTTCCCGCCTTCCGTGGCTGTATTCCTCTGTTTCATGGTTTAGCTCGTAATCATCTCCTGCACAATGTGCGTAAGGTGCGCATTACTTCTAAAATGAAAGACCGCATCCTTTATTTCTGAAATACTTCCTTAATACCCCTAATATAACCACAGAGGAGTCCCGAACCTATTCACTCAGTACTTCTTTGTCGTGAATTTTATTGTTGTTTTTCGATACAGACTTCTGGCTGGCCTTGGAGCTCACCATGCAGACCAAGACATCTGCTTCCTGTGTCTAAAGGTGAGCATCTGTATGCATTCACAGCATCTTTCTTTTCCTGTTGTTGTTGTTTAATATGAGTTATTTGGGATGAAGGTTGTTTCGGTCTCAAATAAAAGCTCTTCAGGAAAGAAGAGGAAGAAAACTGTACTCTATCTCTTTTGCTATAAACAATCCAAATTGTCCCATCAACTCCGACCCAAATGGTTGGAAGCTTGGAGAGCAGAGTTGACCATAGGGAAAATAGCAGCTGACAGTGTCCACGTCAGGAAGCTTCTTCTCTGGGCTCTGCCAATTTGAAGAGCTAATGCATCTAGCAGGTTAAGTTCTTTTACTACGCATGCGCACTAACATTCCAAGACCCGGAGGTCAGGATAAGCACACGTGAGGGGTCAACTGTCACTTGAGAATGACAAGAGCAAATCAGGCTGGTGGAAGCTGGGCAGGGGCAGGACCAGGGTATTCGGGATCTGGTCAAGCTTCAGAGAGGCCTGGAGGGGGGGTGGGCAAAAGAAAGGAGGTCTCTCTCTTCCCTGACCCAGAGTGGGAACGAGGTGAAAGGAGAGAACCCTGGGCCAAGGCAGTGACCCAGAAGACCCGAGCAGAAGTAAAAACAGATGCGAAACAGAAGCTGTCAATATCCGGGGGGACATGGGGTCTGCCCTGAAGGAGATGACCCCAAGTACGATGCACTGTTGTTGATGTGTCTTGACTGGGACTGGCACTCAACAATTAAAGCTGGACAGCCACAGGCGTGGAGAGCTGCCCAGAGCACACAAAACACTTTGTCCCTTTAAATGAACAGGGAAAAGGAGCGCACCCTGTCGAGCCTGGAGGAGTGACCCTTCCCATAACTCATCCACTTGACACACAGATACCACACTCATTACCCATGCCAAGTCTCAGAAGCTTGAGTTATGTAAGACACACTCTTTGTCCTCAGGTTGCACACTAATCAGCCACCCCAGTGCTGATCCAAGAACTCAGTCACAGGCTCCTTTATGCAGATGACAGTAAATGCTGGAGCAGGGGCCTGGTGGCTCTGCTAAGGGAACTAAAGCAACCTGACCTCAGACCCAGATGATCCCAACACTTAAATAGCATGCTCACAGGCCACTGACTCTGGGCAGTAGGAAGGCATTGGCTGACTGCTAAGAGCCAGGAGGATACCTCTGAAGCACCAGCAGCACTTCATTTTCAAATTCTCTTTCTTATACCAACCCACACCGCCATTCCTGGGCTGGCCTACTCTCAACTCAGTGTTCCTCTTTTATTTTTTCCTTAACCCAGATGTGACTATTGATTCTCAGGGTCCCCAGGAGACACCCCAACTCCCATGCCAAAAACAGCAGAGTATTCCTTGGCTGGGATTTAGAGGGATCTGAATGGGGCGCCTTATTTAAAATACGTATTTCCAAAGCACTGGCTCATAATTACTATGTTATGTCCCCCATTATAAAGAAGAGGAAATTGAGGTTAACAGAGATTAAGTAACTAAACGATCCAAAGTCACTAAACAATCAACTAACAAAGCTAATTATCAAGTGGAGGTTAGCTCTCAGGCCTCCACCTGTGGGCACACTCCATTCCCCTTAGGACTGCTTTGCTCCCTGTGGCAATCCGATACAGATAAGGTGAAATACCCACGGAAAATCACCTCTGTGGAACCTTCGTGAACTTCTTTTGCTCCGAGGAGCTATTCTTTACTGCCGAGAACCTTCCTTGTTTGTTAGACTATACTGGCGAAGTGTCTCTGAACACACCGTGTTGTCTTTTTTGTGTGACTATCCATTTCCCCATTCTAAGGTTTTTGTAAATTTTTGTCTGTATTTTTTTCTACCTTGGGATCTAGTCCCAAGTCATATACACTACAAAGGCTTAATAAATGTTTCTGGAATCCAGATTTCTTTCGCTCCAAATCTCAGGTACTTTCCACTCCAGTAGATTTCCTTCCTATTCTCTACAACTCCCCAAAATTTGAGCTAGATCAAGTAGAAAACCTTATCTATAGGACATGTATGTTGAAATCGCTACCACTCTGGGTGGTACCAAAGTCCGTATTTTCTAGCACCTCCATATTGAAAAAGTTCAATTTATAAATTGAGCATACTAACAATAATAACTAATAATAAAATAAGACAATAATATCAGTAGACTGATAGGAGTTATATAAAATATATGAACTCATTGTTTACTTCTGGAAATTTTCCATTTAATAGTTGTGGACCTTGCTTAATATAAGTAACAAAAATCAAAAAATCAAGTGTGGATAAGGAATGACTCCTGAATTGATTTTTACAGACTTCACTCATGAGACCAAAGTTACACATTCTCTCCAGAATCTCCATTAACACATGGGCCCTTAAGTAAAAATGTAATGTCATACACTGTACATCGAATATGTTCTGTATTATTTGCTTTGATGACTAGCTTTAAGGTCCAAAATGACACAAAATTCTCAGCCTCCCATGAATCCTGCAGCAGAGCAAAGAGGGGTGAGGAGAAAGTGCCTCACTTCTCCCTACTGCTACGCTGATCCTAAGTTCCGGCTCCATCTACCAGCCTACAATGTAAAGAGCAGTCCCTTGGTCATGCTTGAAGCCTATGAGCTGTATATGATTAACATCCCCCACCCCAAGGCACACACCCTAGAAAGATGCCCGGGGAAACCCTAGAAATGCACCGCTGCTCATTTGGCCAAGGAAATCCGGGATCACAAGTACCCAAAGTGCCACTTAGAAAATGTGACTGGCCTGAGTTCCCGGAAGTTCCCGGAAGTTAATCAGACCTGGTTCTGGAAAACAACACCCCGTTGCCAACGCTGGGGTGGCGCTCATTTCCCCTTCCTTTTAGTTCAAACAAAAGCCAACTTGATTTGGAAATGACCACCAGAGTATGGCTTCCATTCTTCCTTCATTTATGATGAAGCTGAATTCTTTCAACTGCCCAGTTCCTGTCGCCAAAGATGAGGCAACGCACAATCCAGCCCGCTTGTCGTGAGGGCTAAGTGAGGAGAAAGCTGGTTAGTGGTCTCTCTCCATCCTTGTTGCTGAGATAGTAGATACGAGGAGGGAGAGAGTTTCAGGTGCCAACAGCCTGGGCCAGCAGTCTGGTTTTCCACTGTTTTCCCTGATAAAAGAAAGGTGGGTGGGTGCAATGGGGAAAACCATATGTTTTTATCCTTGCCAGAGAGTTTCCATTTGATTTGGGGGCAAGAGGCAAAGAAAACACTAGGAACCTAGTCGTCCACATGGTAAAAAGCAGTTTGTGCAGGGCTCTGGGTATTCTTTGATGCTGCCTCCAAGTTTAAAAAGAAAGACCCCCCCTCTCTGACAAATTATATAAAGTTCGAGAGAGTGCTTCTTGACATAGGCTGCAAACAAGGCCAGCAGTGACAGGAGACAGCAGACACGGGGCTGGGTGTGGGCTCTGCCTCACTCTGCCTGGACTCTTGTCTAGAGCAAACAAGCCAGGTCATGGGAGAGATACATCCAAAACAAATAGGAATGAAAGCCATGAGCTGTGTGCTCCCAGAAAGCACTTGTCCCCTGAACACTCTCTCTAAACCTCAAACACACCAGGCTCCCAGTTGTGATCCCATTGTGATTCCCATTGTGTTACATTATTAGATTCACTGGTTTTTAATGTAGTTGGAGGCTTTCAGTAGTCAAACTCCTAAGGCCTTACATCTGGGAGCCACTTGGGTCAGATAGTGACTACTGGGATCTCAGAGGTTGTTTCCCTTCTCTCGTACACAGCAGCAAATAAAGGATATTTGCGGAGTGTTCCCTGTGGTCTCGGTCATATGCAAACATTCTAAGTCAGCACATAAATGTGAGAAGATTAAAACAGAAACATGAAGGATTTCATAAGATGATTGCATGGCTGTTCGGTTGTGCCTTTCTTTCCTGTGGTGGGTCCTTTGGTTCAGCATTGTTCTGGTGCGTAGTGAGTACCATTCCCATTGCTATAGCTCTCTCAGACAGAGGACATTGGCACCCACATGATAACAGCCAAGGTTCGTCATGTCCTCCTTTAACAACTGTGTGTGTGTCTTCATCTGTCTCATGGATATGTGAAGTATTAATTACACATGCTCCTGTTTCTCAGAACATGGGATTCTTTTTCCTCTAGCGGTGGACCTGATTTTCAGGAAAACTGGTCAGCGGCAGCCTTCCATTTCTGCTGAAGTTCTTGCTCTCTGGTCTTGACACAAACAGAATCTGGAGAAGATGGGAACTGGAAGAATTGATTGAAAAGTAATGGTGTCTTGGTCCCTAGACCAGGCCAGTTTGGAGTTTGGTGGCATATTTCTTAGATAAATTTTCTTCAAAACAATTTAAAATGTTAATTTCATTTACTGAGTCCTAAACTATCTTGTATCTTGTGTCTATGACATATCACAGAGAGGCGGGATCGTTCATAGTAAAGAAACTGAGATTTCGCTTTAGTCTGGAAAATATGAATTATATTTCTCCATTAGATAATAAAACTATATCCAGGAGAAATAGCTTAACCCAGAAACAGAGAGGCAGCAACATCTAATCTGTATTAAGAGGGAAAATAATTAGCTTTGTTTTTGGCCAAGCCATAGCCTATAAGAAAATATAGATATTTTTGCTCATTACGCAACCCCCCCCAACCTAACCTAAAATATTTAAAAATTGTGTTTTCTATCTCTTGTCCTTGTTTTCTGTTCCTCCTTCCAAAATGTCTTATTATGTGTGCACATGCATGTGTGTGCGTGCGTGCACACACAGACACACACACACACACCACAAACACACACACACACACAGACACTACTTGGTGGTATTTACTAGCCCTGTGTATAATGTTCTTTCGCTGTATTAAGAGATAAGTTTCCTGAGGAGAGAGGTCAGCAAGCATCTCTGATCCAACTATAAACTGCAGTCTCGGGCAGCTTCAAGCACAAGCATAAACTTAATAAATATTTGGTCTGTGGAGGGAATGAGATCAGTGGGTGGGATGTGGCATTGTATATGTAAACCTTTCCCTTGGGCATCTTAGACTTTTACTCACAACTTTATCCCCAAATATACAGAAAACATGGGAAGATGCGATGACTCCTTGTCTAAATTCAAGGGCATAGGAAGAAAAATAAGAAACATGGAGTGTCTACTGAGTACTTACAGTTTCTTTACATGCATTTCATCTTATTTACCTTCTCAGGTAAATTAGTAAAGATACTGAGCTATATTTTATTTGCCTGAAGTAGATAAGTACCGCACACTCATCAAGAAAACCTAGGTTCAGAAAGGTGTGGTTGCTTCATGAGACACACAGCTGCCATGGCTGCAGCACCTTTGCTGGCTCAGGCTCAGACCTTGCCTCTGATGTGTCCGAAGAATCTGAGTCATCTTTCATTGTACTAAAATGAAATTCCAAAAGTTCTCAGTGAAAATGAAAGGTTTGTAACTCCATTCACAAGAACAGAGAGAGAGAGAGAGAGAGAGAGAGAGAGAGAGAGAGAGAGAGAGGAGAGAGAGAAAACTTCCTCTGACCAATGGAAAAATAATCTTAAGCTCTGCTTGCTGGCAAAGGGCCCACTAGTGTGGGCCAGGCTGTGAAAGAGAAGGAGACAGATTCTCATGGAAAGCAACCTCTCCACCCACTCATATTTGTATTTCTCTGAGGTTAACCCAGGGCCCCGCCACTGCCGCCTGCACATCACTCTGGTGACTGTTCCCACCACTAGCACACAGATAGGGGAGGGCGGAGGCATTAGAATCTTATCACCCCTATTAAAAGATAAAGCCCCCAAGTCAACCCGTATCAATAGAAGCTTCATGCACACCCGTCGGAGCTTACAAGGGAAGCAGACAGCATGTTTCTGATCATGGTTCAAGTGGGATCCAGGCAGCGTTTGCCTAGCCAGCATGGCCTTGAGAGAGGTAATTAAAACCAGAGCACTCTGCTTTGTTTTGATATTAGCCAGACCTTCTTTTGAGGAAATATATGGTAATAAAATGGATGAAATGGTGGGGTAAAAAAAATGAAATTAACATCCTTTTTCAAAGTGAACCAAGCGCTTTGTGGAAATCGTTGTTTCTTCTTCATAGATGGTTTACAGCCAATTTGTGATCACAGTCCATTGTTGCTTGTCTCTCGTTCATTCACTCATTCATTCATTCACTCACTCATTCTGTGAGCAGTTTAGAATGCCTGCCAAAAATCATCCTGCATTAAACACTTAAATATAAACCCAAATTAAACACAGCCTTTTTTCCTGAGGACAGGAGAGGACAAAGGCAGCAAGGGAGAACCATTCTGGACAGAGAATAGCCAACCCCTCAAGCTTCAGCGCATACCACAGGGATCCTTTTCTGCGCGTGTGCATTTAGTTCTACAATCACCTTCTCGGCTCAGCCTTTTCTCTTGCCAACAAGTTGTATCTTCGTTTTCTGCTTCTGATAGAAGCCTCCTATTCTGCCTTCTCCTCCCATCTAGCTCTTACCCATCCTTTGAGACTCCCTGGCATCCATTAACTCAAAAGCCAACAATCATATCTTCCCCCTCTATGACTCATCTGCTACCCCATCCCAGTGATTCTCACAGTTCCAAAGATTTTATATGATGTAGCAATTTTCTGTACACTTTTCCTTCTCTTCTGCTACATCAAGAAAGCTAAGGAGGGAATGGAATGTGTTACAATTGTTTTGAAGCCTAGCACAGTACATAACCTAGTGAGTACTCAATGAATGTGAGGGAAAGGGCCTGTTTTTGTGTAAGGTATAATAGATACAGTTGAGGAGGAGGAGGAGGTCTGCTCAGAAAAAGAGGAATGGAAAAAGCTAGAGAAGCCCTCAAAGAATAGACTACTGATCTGAATCTTGAAGAATTAGCATTAAAAATTCAGTTTTCTCCAACAGAGTCTCATTGGAGAAACAAACTACTCTTAAGGGTAGGCCCTATGCCCAGAAGATGGCCAATGCAAAACAAATCCAACAGAATCTTTACGGGTATTTTTTCTCAAATATAGTGCCAAGACTTCTTTTTCCAACCTTACAGATTCTTTGAGTGTATATCAAGGTTTCCATTTTTGTATTTCCATGGGGTTCCTATGTGTGTGAACGAGTGTGTCTCTGTGTTTATGTTTCTCATGGTCTTTCTTTGGCTCCCTTTCTTCTTTTAGTTTGTTTAGTTCTAATCTGACTTGTTTGTTTTTGTTTTATCTTATTTTATTATTATTCCTTAGATGCCTGTTTGTTTTCTAAAGAGAGACAGAAAGGGTGTGGATCCAGAGGCAAGACAGGGTGGGAAAGAACTGTGGATGAGTTGGGCGATGGGCAACCATAAGCAGAATATATTGTATGGGGAATAAATCTGTTTTCAATAAAAGAAAAATAGATTGAAAAAAGTAAATTAAAAGAAGTCAGAAAGTGTTTGGATGACATTTCTGGCCATGTTCTGAGGTTAATGCTGCTATCAACCTTTATCAGAGATGCTCTGTTTCACAGGGAGCGGTGATTAATACAGAGACTCAACAATTCACAAAGCATGGAGAATCAATGGTTGTGCAACTCTTTCTCTAAATAGAGCACCTCTCTCTCCCTCTCCCACCACAAGGCTTAGAGATCAGTGTAGAAGAGGCAATCGAAAGGCTGGGAGAACCAGTGGTTAGGGAGAATTGCTACTAAACTGTCTTCAGGGCATTATACCATGGCACTCATGAACACGCTGCAACTACAGTTACCTGGAAAAGACTTGCACGTAGTTCTAGCAGTGACCATCTCACCATACATGGAGGAGGAACTTATGAGGGACCCATCAATCACTGAAGAACTTACTAAGCCACACCCCTCATTGAAGAACTTAATAGGCCCCACTCCTCATTGGAGAGTTTACTAGGCCCCACCCCTCACTCAAGAGCTATGAGTTTAAAAGAAAAGGAGAGAGCTAAATAATAGAGGGATAGTTGAGGGAAAAGGTTGCCACAGGAGAGGCAGGGAGAGAGATGGTAACTAATAAGAGCGTAAAAATGCCCCAAACTCAGTATGCACATAGATGAAATTTTCAAAGGAAAAATAAAAATGTAATACACACTATTAAATTATTTATAAGTAGTGACTTTGTATATGGCACAAATTGAAGAAGAAGGAATTTTCAGACAAAGGAACCAGCAGAGGCGATGACAAAAAGAAGATATGAGCACTCAGAGGATAGTCAGGCTAATCACATAGCTGATCTGATGTGTCAAGTTGTCTGGGTTATTTCTGGATATGCCTGTGTTATTATTTCTGTGTATGAGAGTGCTTCTGGGAAAGACTGACATATGATTCAGTAGACTGAAGAATATCCACCCTCACCAATGATCCAGGAATCATCTCACTGGGGGATTCCATAGAATGAAAGGGCAAAGGAAAGACCAATCACTCTTTCCTTTGCCACTGAAGTATTCAATTCCTCCTGTGCATGGAAATCAGAATCCCAGATGCTCCGGCCTTTGGACCTTGAGACCTGGCTAGGGACTCCTACTCTCATTTCCACCCAAAACCTCGGGACTTCAGAGTCAGATAAGTTTCACAGGTCTCTAGTTTGCACAAGGCAGATGATAGTGTGCCCACTGATCTCCACATTTCCCATTGCTTTTCTTTCTTGGGAGATGTCTGAGTCAAAGATACAAGTCATCAAACGGTTAAACATCCAAAAATGAGGATGAAGCAGACACAGGAGTTGACCAGTTGTTTTTGCTGATATATTATTTATTCAAAATGGTCTATTTCAAAGCCTTGCGAAGTGACACATCTTTCTCAGGCTTGCCTCTTGTTCTCAAACACAATCCCTTTGATAGAGGAAAAGGCCACATGAAACATACACCAAGGTCACAATCAGTAAATGTCATGAAAAATGGATATCCTTTCAAGAGAGATGTGGGTCTCTCTGCCCTGTTAGTGAAGAACCATTAGACAAACAAATCCTTGGGGAAAGGGTGGAGGTGTCTGACTAGGCACTGTCCCTTAATGTGGTGACCACTGATGGACAGCAGCCAGCTGCGAGCAGAAGCTCAGGTCTAGAGAGAACAAATGCTTACACTCAATTTGAACTCTGCAGGGACATGCAGCTCCCTGTATTGTCATAGACTCTGCTAGTCACATTTTTTCTTTTCTTTTTTTCTCCAATGGCTGGACTTTCGCTATGGGCTTTCTTTGTTCATTTCTCACTCAGTCTTCTGGTAATGAGTGCTCAACGTAATGGTGGCATTCTAGCATCTTGAAAACTAATGAGGATAAATAATCATATGTTTATAAGAGATTAGTTTCAGGAATAATCATGGAAATGGATGTAAACAAGACCATAGTGAGATACTATTTCCCTCCCACTCAGATACTGGAAAAAGAAATTTAGATACTGTGTTTTGGTGAGGGGGTAGAGAAACTGTAGCCATCATTCATCATTAATGGGAATACAAACTGGGGTAAATAATTTGGGAAAGTCTACATGTTCCTCAAAAGTGTTAGTATATTTGTAAAACAATCCAGCAATTCCACTCATAGATAAATCCCTAAGAGAAGTAAAAATCTAGAGAAGAAATTCAGAAGCCTAGTAAAGTTAAGGAGCTTACACTAAGCCTAGAGATATATAGGAAAAACTTTGGGTAATAGCAAACACACACATATATGCATGTAGGTGTGTGTTCATGTACATACACACACATATGCAGCTGAATGCACTTATACATGCACACACACATACACTCATGCAGGTGCATGCTCATGCACACGCATGCAAGTGAATGCATATGCACATGCGTGTGTGCCCACATACACACACACACACACATGCTCCTGTATATGCACACACACAAACAAAACCTACTCTCATTTCTCAGATATTTTGTTTACATTATACTACATCGATGTCATAATAAGTAGTTTTCTAGAGCCTGCATAAGGATCTGCAGTATGACAAACCACCATACAAACTATCACCAAAGCCTTAGAGTAGATATTAAAGTTGTGAGTAGCATAAGAAATTTCATTCAAAACTTTCAAATTGTTTTCTTCCAAAAGCACTATTAAAGAAATAGCTGTGTTTACCTCAGAAAAGATGGGAACTTTAAGAAATGTTTTATATGATTATCTGTGTGGCTTCAAACAATTCTGGTCTAAGTTCTATAGACGGGGAAGATAAAAATCGTTCAGCAGTCAGTGCTGATTACACTCAAATCTTGCCTCGGCACATGGACCACTGAATGAAGCACATACCTAAATTTGATTGGTTGACTCCAAATGATGTCATTTCTATGAATCAAAGCTAAGAATCCCTGAATGAACCCAGGTACAATGACACATGCCATTAATTCCAACACTAGAAAGGCAGAAGCAGGTGAATCTCCATGAGTTCAAGGCCGTCCCGGTCTACATGGTGAGTTCCAAACCAGCTAAGGATATAGAATGAGAACCTGTCTCAAAGCAAACAAGCAAACAAACAAAAAAGGATTACAAAAGACTCCAGGCAGCAAGTTCAAAGCCAGTCAAAAGAGCACTTTGAAGAACTGACTCCCTGGTATCCTAAGATCCCAGACAGCTCCCAGAGCAGCCTGCTTCCCTTAGGATGACATGTGTCTTAGATTTTCCATTGGACCTATTTATACATATTCCTGAAGAATATTTATTGTAGTGTCCTGTCTTCTAGTCAGAAGGTTTCTGCTTTGAACAGTGAGTTATAAAATGGTTATCCTAACCACATGGACTATGTCTCACATTTAGCATTGAAGACACAATGAGCAATTTTCACACATAGCCTGTGCTCAATTTTTAACAGAGAGTGTTAGGCAAACCCAGTTCCATTCTAGAAAAGGCATTGTCATCCAAGCACCAAAAATCTGGGTTACTCCAAGCTTCAGTCCAATGCAGACCCTGGATGATATTAGAAAAAATATTTAGCTTCTTTACACTATATACATATACACACTAACCAAGCAATGGAAATATTTGTTTGGGCCTCACAAGGTAATAAATAATAATCCATTAAGCCATTAGGTCAGGGTATTGAGTAGGAACTGAGTAAATAATTAAGGACTAGTAGGATGATAACAGATAAGTTGCCTCTAATTTTCACCTATTTCTCATCGTGTTTGAACTGATTCAAATGAATTGGAACTGCATGCTATACGTGTTTGTGTGTGTGTGTGTGTGTGTGTGTGTGTGTGTGTGTGTGTGTGTGTGTGTGTTTCAATGCACAAAGACTGGTTCTAATAGCACAGACCAAAGAAAAATGATTTTGTACATTGCAGCTACCACTGAGTCCATGTAAAATGCCACCATAAAAATTTACATTTAGCATAATGTATATACTTGGCTAATGTTTTATGTATACACACACAAAACACACAAATACATACATACACTTCACTGGCTATTAGGTTTTTGGTTTTGGATGTCATCGGTTGCATAACCAAATCTAGACTCAATTAACCTTTATCATATATTGTGTATATCTCAGCGTCTGGGCTGGATAAATGATTATGTCATTAAATCTTCATTACAATCCGGTGTACTGAATATTCTTATTGTCTTCATGCAGGTGAACTAATTAAATTTAGGAATAAGACAAATTACCCAATGACACAGAAATCCTAAAAAATAAAAACTCAGTCAATCAAACTCAGTCAATCTTGAACTCCAAGCCAACATTACAACATTACAAGTTCACTGTTTAACAAGCTATGCCAGCCACGCGGCTGCTGAGAACAGCAACTACAGCGATGAGCTAGCCACCAGATGGACCATGCGTCCTTTTCATATTGAAATAGTTAAACCTCTTGTAAGAATGGCCTGTAATAAAAAGATGCTTTCTTCTCCGTGTACCATTCTATTGCAGAGCTTCAGAAGTCTGAGTCTATTTTTAATTCTTTATGTTTTTCTGGTGGGTGGATTCCTGCATAATTAAAAGAAGAAAACCAGGGGGGAAAAGAAGGGAAATATTCCCTGGAATTTCTTTCATGCTCTGTTCCCAGCCCGTGTGTGTATTTCTTGGTGTTTTTAAAAGGTTGCATTGACTCAGCATCAGGCCAGCCAACTCCGTGACAGCTCATCTCTGGTTTCTATTAACTGTGATTAATGCCAGGGATTGTGTTTATGCTCTGAGTCTACACACCAGTTAGGGGCTCAGGGAATTCGGTTCCGGCTTGTATAAAAAAAGTATGGGGGTGGGATGTGTGGACCAGAAGGAGCCAAGCAGGAGAAGCCAGAGCTTTGGAACTTGTACTAGCTGTGATGGGAAGGGGGATGAGCAGCGGGAGGAGGGATACCTCAAGCCTGGATTCCCAGTGGAAACTGTATCCTTCCCTGCTCTTGATGCCTGCCAGACTCTATCCTGGACACTCTTAAAAATTGATAGAAGTATGAGCTGAAAGCTGTGCCCTTGCCAGATCAGCAGGAGGTCACCACAATCATTCAATTAATGAATAAATCCATCTGCAATCTAAGGGGTCCTTAGAATCAACACTCAGAGTGGGGGGATAGGGTGTTAGGGGATAAATGAATTGTCAAGAGACTGCTTGGAAGGCCATCAAGACTGTGATTGTTTTCTGGGGACTGGCCCAGTCCATGATTTATTTAATAATTAAATCTCGAGGTTGGCATAGACATTGAAGGTCACCTAGTCAAGCTTCCACTCCATGTTCGAGTGTGTTGTATCACATCTCACCAAAAATCATGTCTGGTTAATTACAGGCATGAAGGTCTCATTACTTCCTAAGGTATCCCAGTGAATTTTTAAAGCAGCTCTATTTGACAAACCATTACTCATGCCTTCAGTAAGTGATTATTAAAAGCTAAGTGCCCAAGCTCTGTTCTAGACCCTAAAAAAAAAAAAAAAAACCAATAAGCAGACAACAAACTCCCCTGTTCTTTAGGTGTTTCCACTCGTCACATTAAGTCCAGAATAGCTCTCACTCTCATTTATCCCCATTGAGTTGCTTATGACCTTCTGGGTTCTCTCAGTGGCTTCCTGATGCCATTCTGCTCATTATTGTATGTCTGTAATTGTGATCATTATTGTCTCATGTAAGTATCAAAGGCCATGAATGACAGGACCTTTTCTGTGCTGTCTTTTCATCTCCTCCAATCTTCCTTAGCTACCTGGTTTTGAGGTTCTTGTCTACATTGGCGTGTGTGTGTGTGTGTGTGTGTGTGTGTGTGTGTGTGTGTGTGTGTGTAAGCATACAGTCGTTTGTTGATGATGATCTTTTAATGAGACACTCAGAAACTAGTAAGATCTTCCACATGAGTTCTGCCCATCACAGAACACAGCGTAAGTTTCAGTGCCTGCTCCAATTCTCAGGTGTCCAATAGTGCAATCCCCGTTTACCGTATCATTCTGACACTGCCCATTACTATTGCCATAGGGGGCTCTCTACTTGTTTTTCAAAACCAGTAATGCTAAAATACACATACAAATCAGAAAGATTAGCTGACCATAGGCAAACCATGGTTGAGAGGGTCTTGGAAGGAAAGATTGGCAGTCACTTGAAGAGGTGAACGTTCTACCATCCTGAAGAGCACAATTGTGCGCAGAGCCCAGCAGTGTTATCCAATGAGCAAAAGGTCAAGGGTCCTCATGAAGATGTGAAGTTTGAGCTTCAGCCAATGGGTTTGGAGAAAATGAGGCAAAGGCAACTGTACCTGCCACAGAGTCTGTGATAATTAAGCTTACTGCATCTTGAGTGTCATTTGCAATCAGCCCCTCTATATCCATGGCTTCCATCTCCACTAATGGGGACGGAAAATACATCAATATGTCCATAAAAGCCTAGTTTGTACTGAACGTGTGTGGATGTTTTTATTTTCATCCTTTTTTAAACCATATCCCATAACAACTATTTACATAGCACTTATATTAGATATTTCAAGGAATCTTTAAGTGGGACAAAGCATGCAAGACAAGAGAATTGTGTAAAGCACATGCAGATACTATTGCGTTTTCCATAAGGGAATTGAGCATCCATGTATTTTGCTACCAACTGAAGACCCTGAACTAAATCTCCAGACACATCAAGGGACAACTGCACAGAACTTTATTTAATCTTCATCACCATTTGAAGGTTCTGGAATAACTTAATTTTGTGGGGTGAACAGATATAATACAAGGAGTAATGTCTTGATGTTCAGACGTATTTACAGTTAAAATAATACAGTTTTATGCAATCGAAAGCCAATGTACCTGACCACAATCATCATCTGATTTCCCATCTTCCTTAGTAAAAGCTAGTAATGTTCTTTGAGAGAAAGAGACACATATCTACACAAACAATTACTCCTCCCAAATGCTCTTGGGAAAGTTCATGGCTGAGCAAGCTTTAAAATAAGCCAAAAAGAAGGAGGGTTGCTCAAAATGTCCATTTATTCTGGAGCCACCCATCCTTCAGGTTCTGGGGAATAGCTCTGCTTTCTAGGATCCTGACATGAAAGGTCCTTCTGATTCCAATCTGTAGAATGATGATCAGATCAACCTCAGAATCAATGGAAGCTAGAAAGATGGCTCCGTGGGTGAGGGCATATGCTGTGTGTATGAGCACAAGGACCTGAGTTAGAATCCCAGCACCCATGTAAATATCTGGGTGTGGTCCACTTGCCTTAGCACTGCAACCCCAGCACTGTAGAGGGCAGACATGGCAGGAGCACTGGGGCATCGGGCCACCAGCCTAACTCCATGGGGAGATCCTATCCCAGAGGAATATGATGGAGCATGGTAGAATGGGTGTGATAGTTGGCTTTAATGTGAATGTGGAGAATGACCTGAGTAAGGAGATGTGTCTAAAGGATGCCCTAAATGGCTTTCATTGATGTGGGAGAATCCAGCATGGGTATGGATGGTGTTTTTTGGTGGGTGTGGCAAAAGAAAGGAGACTCCTCTTCTGCTCAGTCTGCTTTCCCTTCCTGCAGAGTTGACTTGCAGTGTCGCTGCCGCTACTGCTGATTCCTTTATTAATACCAGGACTAACATCTCCAGGCGTCCATCATTGGCCAAGAACAAGCAGCTCCCCTGAAACCTTTCAGGGTTTGGTACCGGATTGGAAATGTCTGTGGCTATCAGTTCGTTGCTCTCCAGTATGAGGCAGTCACTGTGGAAATACTCCACACGCTGTGGCACCCAACCCCAGGGACCAAGTATTGATGGGGTTCTCAGCATCTCAAGCATGAGACAACTTGTTACTATCTTAATGTATGATAAATTAATAAATTATATCTTATTGTTTTGTTCTTTTAAGAAACCTTGACTAATATAGCTGGACATCCAATGTCTCCCCTGACCTGTATCCTCCATGTATGTACACAGGAATGGACAACTATACACCATACTCATACATAAGCATACAGAACCCATGAATACACACAGAAACACACAAAGTCAAATGGGGTTGAGCTTGACAATGAATACTATTCTTCTGACTTCTTTTCTATTACTCACACAGCAGTTCATTGAATTCTGTCAATTGTCTGACTCTGTGACATGTTTTCTATAGTTTGTACACATGAAGAATATGGGCTACTGCCTGGGAGGCTTCTCATCCAGCTTATTCTTCATTTAGGCTCCCCAGCTTCCTTTGAGATCTCAGGGTGTTCTGTATAAGACCACATGAAAGGACTGTTCCCTGCCCAGTCACAGGAAGTCCTAAGTTGTTACCTTTGACCTTATAGAGCCCGTCACTGAAGCCTGCACACTGTGAGTCAGTACTTAAGGAAAATGAAGTTTCCCAATCTTGCACTGTAAATTGTAAATACAAAAAAACATCATCCTTCTTGCTTTCTGTGTATGGAGGGATGTTTCTTTCTCTTTCTTTATCTCGTTATTCATGAAAATTCATTTTCCCTTCATTTTTATCATATTGTTTCTGTCTCTATCCCTCCTTCCTATACTCACCGTGAATTTACATGGAAATAATTAGACCGTATAACATAAATCAGAATTATTCATTTTCTGGAAGCTATGTATGTGGTTTACCAAAATGTCCTATGACCAATTCACTGGGTGTCCCTGTATATTTTGGCTGGATATATAACACTAGGTTTTTCTAGCACTTCTAATTTTGGATCAATTTTCCACCTTTTCTCCTTTATATCTAGTTAAGTGTAACATTCAAGGACTTTTCTTAATGTGTATCCATTGAAATATATCGCCTTCAGAAAGCTAGAGTATTAAAGGGAATGTGGCTCTGAATTAAAAACATGCACCCAAAGACTTGGTACCATAGATACTGACATGTCTAGTAGTTTTATATTTGGGGGCAAAACATGAAATGGAGAATAGATCTTAAGGTGTTGATCTGTCATTGTCAAAGTTCCAAAACATAATAATAAGGTGGATTAAATACAACTCCTATAGAAGTCTGTATCCACTAACTCATAAATTTACTCATAGAATCAATGTGTCTTTCCACTTGAAATTCCTCCAACTTAGGTTTTGATTAGATGTCATAACTATCTTGAAGATAACAACTCTTGAAACCCTTGTTTTACTCCAAGAGGCAGCCCCTCACAGAGGATGAGATAGGCAAGCGGAACACACAGCAGAGCCCCAAATCTGATGATTCCTGGGAGGATCTCTCAGTCATGGCAGACCTGCGGATGATCTTAGGGCAGAAGATGGGCATCTTCCCGGTTTCATCAGAGCTCAGAATGTCTGGGAAGTACAGCCCATGGTGACAGCAGGGAAGGACAGTAATTAAATAAGTCACAGAGGTCATTACCCTGACTTTCTCCAGAACCACACCTGTGATCTACAGGACTCCAGTTTACTACAAGGGGGGAAATGGGAAGACCAAGAAGATATACTATGCTATATGAGAGATGGACAAAGGACAAGAAAATGGACTTTCAAAGCCACTTCTGGATAGATGTGACAGAGAAAGGGGGGTCTTAAAAGATCAGTGGATTTTAGAACTGTGCATAATGGAGGAGGTCAATTCATGCAGGAAGGGACTAAAGAACATGCAGTGTCTGAAGGGTTAAGGCACATGCAGAGGATTTAGAAGATGAGATGACCAAGTAAACATCATTTCATATACCACATTAACGTTTTTTAATTTTATTCAGTATGCATTTTTTAAGTACACTAATTTCATTGGCTTTCATTCTATTACTTTCTTTGTATGTGTAGGGTGTTTTGCCTGCATGCATTTCTGTGCACTACATATGTGTGTGGTGCTTTCAGAAACACAAAGAGGTGGTCAGAGTTACAGACAGCTCTGAGGCACCATTTGCATGCTGGGAATTGAACCCAGGTCCTCTGCAGGACCATACAGTGCTTTTAACTGCTTAGCCATCTCTCCGGCCCCAAAGGTATGAATTTTTAATAATCTTCCTATAAAGGAAATATACAGACTTGGAAATGTAAGTCTTATTCTTCCTTTTAGGTTGCTAGGATGGTGAGACTATGCTTCATGGTTCCATGTCTTCAGAACATCAAGGACAGAGTCTGATTTATGGAAAACCAGCAGTAAAATCCAGCAACCATGGGTCTCAGCAACTTGGAGAGAATAAAAAGGAGCGTCCAGCCTTGACAACTAGTGTGGAAGAGGCAGATACAGAGGCAAAAACAGACGTGGGGCTGGGGAGATGGTTCAGCAGTTAAGAATGCTTCAGTGTGAGAACCTGAGTGGGTCCCCAGGACCCACAAAAATGCCAAGTGAATATGTCCATCTCTCTGTAATTTCAGTCTTGGAAAGTTGAGACAGGAACCCTGGAGTAGGCTAGTTAGAGAGACTAGACATACTGAAGAACTCTGTGGAGACTCTGCCTCAATGAATACTGTGGAAAAGCTTTCAGGCATGATTCTGGAAATCAGCCTTGTGACCTATGAATGCATACAAACACTCAAACATATGGAAGCCTGTATGCATACACTGCACACCACAAAGGCACTGGACATGCGCACACACACACACACACACACACACACACAGAGAGAGAGAGAGAGAGAGAGAGAGAGAGAGAGAGAGAGAGAGAGAGAGAGAGAGAGAAGAGTTCAATGTCATTAATAAAACGATAGCATTACTCACTGGATGCTTGGAAGCATGGAGGGGCACTAAATATTTATGCTCAATAAATAGTTGTGGTCTAAGTGTGTGGGAGTGTTTGGGGCTCCAAAGCTGGCATGAGACACATAAATAAGGAGTGTGATATTGAAGAGACCACCTAGACTCACTGCATTTATGAGAGCCCTTGACCCTGCTGATGTTTAGCTGCATGATTCTAAGCTAGTAAAACTTCTCACAATGTTTTGTTTTGTTTTGTTTTACAACGTTGGGAGTTAAATGACCATACTTTCTAAGTTTAAATTTTGATGAACTTGAAGCCGAGCACTTAGTTCTTCCTCTGTTCTGTTCTTTTCCTATTGTGTCCTGGAATGTAGGGAGGGTCCTAAAAACTTCTCAGCCCTGAGTCCCTCTTTCACTGAACAGAAAGGTGAACTCAGACTGGTCACCTGCCACAGCCTCATCATCATACTCTAGCTATACAGAGACTCTGCCCTCCGGGGCGGGGGCTTCTCAAAAAGCTTGCCTAGACAGCTAAGCCACATCTCCACTCCTCCTGTTTTATAAGAGAAAGAGACTTCTGTGCTATGTCTCCTGTTATCTGGTCCGTTTTAAAAATGAGTCTAGAATAGCCAAAACCTCCCTCCAGGGGAAGCCCTCATGCACTATTTTAATTGTGTGATGGATGGAGCCCTGCTGAACTGCCCTCATAAATCAACCGAGAGTGTTTCATATTTCAGGGTAGAAGACAAATTCAGAGACAGGAGAAACATCACCTTAAAGGACAGAAAGGGAAAGGGGGAGATCAGAATGAAGAGTCAGAAAAAGAGGCTTAAGGTTTGAACTGGGAAAGAGAGAGAAAGAGAGAGAGAAAGAGAGAGAGAGAGAGAGAGAGAGAGAGAGAGAGAGAGAGAAAGAGAGAGAGAAAGAGAGAGAGAGAGAGAGAGAGAGAGAGAGAGAGAGAGAGAGAGAGAGAAGACAGACATAGAAACTTCTCTTTTTCAGAGCCTGGTTATTGTTGGCAAGCCTAGAGTTTCTGCTGGGAGGACCTCCCATGATGTCCAGCAGAAAAAAAAAAAATAAAAAGGATGAGAATATGCTGGTGTTTTCTTTTTAATTAGGGTTATTTATAGGGTTGAGATTGCTATGTTTGTGTGTGTGCTTTTTACTTCCCAGTGGTCACTGTCAGCTCTTTTGGTCTCCTCCTCACAGAAACAGAAACACAACCTCCTCACTTCTGGTGAGAGCATCCCCAGAGAAGTCAGCAGCTCCTGCTGAGTCAGGTGGACATTGAGCTGAGTCTTAAGAAGCAAAATCCTGGGACCCTTCCCACCCACCCCACTTATGACTCAGGCGAGAGTGAATTGCTGACCTGTCTTGGATGCCCCTGTGAAGGAAGTCTCTGGAGAAGGTCTGTACCGTGATCCAGGAATCTCAAGAGACGGGGCAAAGACTGCAAATGAGTCTCCCAGAGAAGCAGCAGAGTCTGGGAGCCAACGGAAACACCTGTGAGCAAAGCTACCCACAGCTGTCTCCTCTCAGGTCCTCCAGATTTAGAGGAAGGAAAGAGGAAGCCCTGGGGGTTGCAGTTGACTACCAGGAACTTAGAAGCACAGGCTGTGTCCCAACTCTGTTGTAGGGAAGGCCTAGGCAAGTTGCTGTTTTTCACCCTGCAGGCTGGTCTCTTTAGTGGTAAGATAAAGTAGCATGGACCCGTGACCATCAGGAGAACTCAGCATTCTGTGACTTGGGGAGATCTGTAAGGAGGGCACTGCCTCTAATGCTATTTCTTCCAACCATCCTCAACCCAGGCTATACATTTCCCAGAAGTCTTCTGTCCTGCAGCCTTGGGAGTGGTGCGTGCTTCTAAGCACAGGGAGAGTGGAGGTAATGGTGCATTGTGCTTCTGCTCTGCTCACAGAAACACCAAGCTGGAGGACATTGCAGAAAAGGATATGCTCTGGAACAGATACCCTGAGACACCTCTGTCCATTGGCTAACAAGTAATACTTTCTCTTGCATCAAAGAATAAGGAAAGTGAAGAAAAACCAAAACGAAACTCAAATTGTTACAATAATTGGCAGATTTTGAGGGTATGATAGACAAGGCTTAATGTTTAATGGCTTCTTCCAAATGAGAAGATTTGGTTGTTGGTCACTCCCCAGTCTCTGGCAAAATACTTTGCCACCAAACTATTAGGATAAGAATCATAAAGAAAGGAATGAGAAGGTGTGTGATTCCCACTCATGCAAGAGTCCTGGGGTCCAGATATCATAATAGCTTCTTATCCACACCACAGTCTCAATCACCTGCCCACTTAACAGCCTCTAAATGCCAAGGGGCCGTAGTGGAAAAGTAAAACCAATGGCGGATGGTCAGAGGGGAAAGGATCTTCAGAAATTCTTGAGAGGTGGAGAAAGGGGAGGGATGAAAGGAAATTCCCACAGGAAAAAATGCTCCACTTGGAATGGATGGGCCAAGTAATCTCGTGCCCTGTGGAGACCCTCACACCAAGTGACCCTTGTCACTTCCCCCTTTGCGATTCCCACCATGCCTTTCTTGTGTGGCTCTGCAGTACCTCTTAGCTTGTATACCCTCCATTCTGTTTCTGAGCAATAACTTTATAAAGCAGACTGTATATATAGTCTGTGTACTGTTCTCACTACTGTGCCAACTACGGGCAGAACTTCACTCTGTTTCCTTTGAGCTCTTCAGAAGAAAAAGGATATAATAGTGGCAGACTATGTATCCAGAGATCATGCACCAGCAGCTGAATGTTCTGGTGTGAAACGAGGCTGAGAAGAAGTTGTGGAAGGCTGAGAAGAAGCTTAGTCTGGTCATATGAACTATATGTATATCCTGTGTGAGGTAAGGATAAGCCCCTAGATTCCCCATGTTATTCCCTGGAACTTGGTCTGTGCCTATCTGCTTGCTTCGGGATCTCGATAACCTGGTTGTCATTCCCATATGCTGAGAAAGCCATTCGGGAAGTTGTTGTCCATTTCCCAGCTCGTGCAATCATCAATTTGCAAAACCAAAGCCCATCCTACCCTGCCCCACCAGATTTTATCTGACCCCAAACAATTAAGGGACCCACACTGGTCATTTGCATGGCATTTTGGATTCCCCCAAAGTAAGATGGAAATAAAATCCTTCATCTTTGAAAGATTAGCTCAAATAACCTCACAGTGATTTTTCAGCCCTGTTAGTCCATAGAATGCTTACAAATCCCTTCACTAGACACTAGACAAGGCCATTAATGATATAGCTGACAAGAAATTATTCAAAGGAATTCGGTACTAAAACTCTGGAATTTGACCCAAATTTGAACAGTGGACAGCCTGATTTCATCTAAGTCCGGCCTCATGTTTTTCTGATTCTCCTTCAGTTAGCCTGATAGGAGATATTTTTGTTTAGAGCAATGGATGGAAGAGAGTTGCTTTATTCCACAAAGCCAAGCAAGTCACTTATACATTTAGAGACCCCCGTTTCAGGAGCCCTATGACCATGGGCGTCTACATACAACACTAACAGTCCAAGCAGAGATCTAGCAGACATAGGTACAGGGACCAGATGTCTCCTTTGCCTTCCCCTATCTATGAAGAGTTCTAGAGTGTGCCCTGAGACATTTCATCCCTAAGACCCCTGTTTATATTTTCTACAGTTGACTCCACAGAAACTGGGTGTTCCAGCCACAGCTCCCTATTTCTGACGCAGACTTCTAGTAATGTACATTCTTCCTTTTTCTCTTTGCCCAGGATTTCCTATATTTCTAAATCAGCAGCTGTCCACATCTGGCATCACCAAGATTTTCTTGATTTGTCACCGCCTAGTCTTCTAGAAGATGACGGATTCTGCCAATTCTAATGATGCCCCTCATTTTTTCTATCTTCGCTTTAGAAAAAAAATGACAAATGGCTTTTGTTAACTCTACTTTAGCCAGAAAATCCATTGCACGAATTAATGTCATTCCACTGTGTCTCCATAATGCTCCAGTCTGATTTCACGTCACCAAGATGTCACTCTTTGGTCCTTAGCTTCTTTCCTTCAGAGCTACCATCTCTGTTTGATCGGTCACCTTCTGTCCATGGTTGCTTTCAGACTCCACAGAGGGGTGAGGCAAAGAATTAAATGAGTTTCCCATTAGCTTCCCATTCTCTAAACTGTCTAACTTTACCTCGCTCCCAAGAGAGACTTAAACCAAACAACCGGGCTGTGATTCAGCCTCTAACCTCATGTTTTGTGACATTATGACTGCCCGAGACACTGTACACTCATTTTTTTCTATTCTTAACATAAATACTAAACTGTTGCTTAGATCTGGGCCCGCATCCAACCATTGATAGATAAAGAAGTTACTTGAAAGATATGTGAGTCAACCTCTAGTAGAAGATGATAACATTATTTCTCAGCATGTAAGTCATATCCCCTTCCCACCAGCTACAATTATATTAATAATCTCTGGTAAGTGAGATAACTTATAACGCTCAGCTTACTTCAAGAAAAAAAAATAGTAGATATGCCTACAGTAAAATAATATGTTTTGGAGTAGCAATACCTTTGAAATTATAATGGAACATTGTCCATGGAAAGCTACAGTCATGTGAGTGAATTTCTTTAATCTTTACTTACATTTATTCCCCCTTTATGTCACCACTTGATCCCTAGGGCCACCTCACAGTGACCTACTATCACTTACAAAACCAGATATGATCTGGTATCTGTCTATATCTGCAACATCGTCTGCTGTTCTTCAGCTCTTGGTCATATTTTTAACATGGTGACTTGACCTAAAATATAAAATGCCCTTCCCTACCACAATCCCTAACAACCTTCACACATGGTCTTGCTTTCACCCAGAGGACTCTACATCCTCCTGAAATTTTAAGATATCGTTGACTCAATAAGATGCCTTATTTCTTCAAAGAAGCTCCTCTCGGACCACAGGTGGACTCACAGGTTAACGCACATCTCTAGCCTTGTCTCCCTGTACTGAACTGATTATTTCTTAAGAGACTTACCCCATCTTTTCCAGAGAAGTATCCACCCACTTTTAGATTTCATGTCTTATTTAGGTGGGGCTCTATGTGATACAGTTATTGGCATAGAGATGCTTTCATGACTCAATCATACCTTGTTTGTGAATGCTGGAATGAAGATTTCACAGTCTTTTCTTTCCACCTTAGAGATGAGACCTAAAATCTGGGTCTATCAAGTCTCCTGAAGCTTTCTGAAAATAGTGAATACCCCATAGTACAGAGCAATGATGTGGAGAAAGAGAACCCATAGCCAGACAACAGTGTGGTTCACTGCCACTGCCTGATGAGGCCAAGGACATCAACTTGTTATGGATGTAAGCGAGCAAAGGTCTCCTTTTTTAAAATTTAACTTAATGCAGTTTGGTTTTCTTCCCACTGCACAAGTCCGTGTGAGGGTCTGTATTTTCTTGCATTTGGCAAGTACCCTGGGGTAAGCATTTGTTCAATTTATGTCTTGTGCTCCAGAATGTCTCACTGACTCTCCCATTTCTAGGGCAGTGTAAACACATTGTAAAGTGTCACTGAACACTTCTGAGTAAAGGCAAGGTGAAGGGATGGGTTACTCTGAGATTCCAATAGCCAACAAATGTTTCCATTCCAACGGCCTGGCTAAGTATGAGTCTTGTTCTGCAACTTGTGGTGGATGTGATGCTCTGTCTTTGGAAGGGTTGACATTTTCAATTTTGCTGCACTCGCTCACCTCAAGATGTGTAACATATCTGGGTTTGCCTTGTTGTTGGTCCAACTCAGTCGGTTCTAAGCTAAGGCAGCTTAGAAAAAACAGGAGTACTATTGAGATCTCCCTCTGAACTGGTCTTTTCAAGGAATAAGTAAGAATTTAAATTAAGAACATTAAAAGCAACCTATAGCTGATCAGTCTTGGTGGGGTCTCAGTTGTAGGCTTAAGGCTGCAAAATTCAGCAACTCTAAATATTATAGGGTTTTGACCTTAAACTGGGGCCTGTTTTCCTATAGTTCTACGGTTGGCTTTTAACTAGCACAGGCAGCAAAAGCAGAAGGCCTTAGAGGAAAACCATATGGAGTTTTGACCTTTGTGGGCCACTGTAGTTTATGGGAGTTTTGTTCACAGGTGAATAGCTTTTCCTAGCACTCACAAACCTCAACACAATGACAGATAAAACAGGATGTGGGGTTGACTTGTTAAACATATGTGATCTGTGTTCAGTCTGACAAGGATTTGATCAAAGGAAAAAGCCAATAGTGGGCTGTAGGCACCATGGCTGTAAGGGAAGAGAAGGGGCATACAGAACAATTATTCACTGGTCCAACTGAGTTTCTAAGTGGAGAACGTAAATATAGATGTTAAACTTCAAATGTCCTTACTGACTGTGTGTGCCACAGAACATACTGTCTAGTGCCTACTTTTAGACTAGAAGTCACAGACAATCTTACATCAAACATACATAATTCTGTCCATTGTTGCTACTGTTTTGAAGGAATTTTACATCCAAGAGAAGGAAATGTGGCTGGAATAATGTTGAATTAATGTTACCTACGGATGCTAGAGTCACCAAGTCACCTTCATTAATGATGAAGTTTAGAAAAATAATTTCAGACTTTGGAGTCATAAGCTGTGCTCATGCCCTGCCCCTTTCACCCAAAAAAAGAATAGCATTTCAGGAAACAAAGAAGAAGAAAAGAACATTGAATATTAGAATGACAGAGATGAAAAAGACATGAAATTAGTGTTAAACTGGCTGCTAGAAGAGGACTTAAAATATTTGTATTACAAAATGCTTGCAGGCACCTAGAGAATGCAAGGTCAGGGAAGAGCTGACCAGTTGGTATCCCAAACTACACGGTCATCTATGAAAACATACATATAAATAACATCATTCAGACTAAGCTGGTTTCACCTAGGAATATGTGTATATATACATATATGTCATCATATACTTACACATATCCATACATATTATACATTATATATAAATTCTATGCATGCACATTTCATACATATATATTGTATACGCATACATTATGTACACATATATCATATATACACACATAACATACATCTACATATGCATTATATATTACATATATATTATGCATACTATATATACATATGCACATTCATAAAAAAGAGTTCATGCATGTGAAGGACAAGGAGAGATATATGAGAGTTCCTGGAGGGAAGAAGAGGAAGGGAGAAATGTAGTAATTATATTATAATGTCAAAAATAAAAAAGACGTTTGCTGTCTAGTAATGAAGTCTGTGTGTAAAGTCCAAGAGGACTTCAGAGAAGGGAAACATGATGTGCTTGGATCAAATAAACAGGAAAGAGCAAGGAAGTACTTCTTAATTTTTGTAAAGAGGGGAAAAAGACAAAAATGGGGTGACATTTCCTGTCACTATCATAGGAGAACATTCTTGAGAGACTCTTCCAAGGAGTCTCCAGTTTTCTTGGAGAATTCAACTTGCCTTTCACAACGCCATTAGCATGGGGACATCAGGCTGAGTTGGGTAGTTTGATCCAGTAAAAAAGATAATCCCCAAGGCAATAGCTTTGTTGTGCTGGAGGCAAAGGGTAATTCATTGTCTATTCTAATTGTTCTTTAATGCCTTGAATACATCTGGCTCCTCAAACAAGTCCCCTTTGAGCTGCTTCACCATGTAGCATGGACCTTCAATAATGAAATAACATAGATTCAAAAGGGCATCTCTGTGTATGTGAGTGGGAACCGTGCTCAAGTTCTGGAAGTTATTCCTTTATAGTTTTGGAGGTCCCATGGAGGTGCAGCATAGCTCAGCCTTACAGATTGCATAAGATGCATAAGAATGCATCTGATGGATTGTTTAAGGTCAGGAATGTATTCTCTGGGTTTCCAGAATGATTCCGAAATGTCATCTACACGTGTTATATATAAACTTCACCTGTCCTGACTTTTTTTTCCCAATTAGTTTTTTTTTTCCTTTTATTAATCCAGTGGGCCAGCTTTGGTTCTGGGTGTGCTCTGTGTATGGGGAACTGGCATTGTTATCCAATCACTTGTTGATCTCTACAGTGAAAATGCAATGGAGAACCCGATCTGTTAATTTTTGCTTTTCCCTTTATCCACAAATAAATGTGTGTTTCCTGCAGAGAGAGTCAAATCTATGAGATCTGGGTACAGTGAATAGCTGTGGACTTATTTGAATTCAGGCTAATGTTCAAGAACCAAAGTTGTATAAGTTAAAAATAAATAAAAACAAACAAGTATATGAGCTTTTTCCTTTCAACTCTTGCAGTATATTTTTAAAAATCAATAAAAATGGGACATGATTAATGGTACACTATCCAACCAAAAATACATGGGATTATGTCATTTTCAGCAACACAGATGTAACTGGACATTATGTTAAGTATTTGGGCCAGATATAAAGACAGATACACCAAGTTCTTACTTATACATGGAAGTTTAATATTTGACCTCCAAGAGAAGAATAGAATAATGCTTACCAGAGTCTTTGATTGAGAGGGACAGAGAGTAACTTTACAAGTACAGGAGTACAAGTGGATATGAGAAATAATCTTTAGTATTGTCTACACTATAAAAATAGCTGTGGCTAATTATAATTCTTTAACACAGCTAGTAGAGAGGAGTTTTGAATGTTCATGATAAATTTCTGAGCTGATGGGCCAGTTACCCTAAACTGGTTCTTATACATTTGTCTACATGTTCTGAACCATTTTATCATATTTCATAAATTGAATATTTTCACACATACATAAAATAGGTAGAGTCTTTTAAAATAAAGAAGTTTCACCGAATTGCTTTACATAAATCAAATAGTTCACAAAACTTGGAGTATTTTTCTAGGAAATTAAGACCAGAATAAATATACTCATAAGTGAATAAAGCATCCTATTTGTCAAAACTGACAGCTTGGAAGTCTGTCCACATTAAAGTTCAAGTTTACATAATTAAAGTGAATATTTAAGTAGGTCAATTTAGTCATTTTGCTTGAAGATTACCTATAAAATTCCCCTAATCGTAATAATATCAAGTATAATTCAAAGACATATCTTATTTCCACGAGACCTTAGCACTACCTGAAATTATTCTAATAGCTCACTTACTTCCAAATTAGCTAACGTTACTCCCATGGAATCACTAATCATAAAAATTATTAAATGTGGATTTGGTTAAATGCATAGGTACATTTTTAATATATTTATAATGTTTCAGGTTTTGAAACTGCCAGGATCCATACTTGACTCTGTGTGTGTGTGTGTGTGTGTGTGTGTGTGTGTGTGTGTGTGTGTGTGTGTGTGTGTATAGTGTGTGTGTATAGTGTGTGTGTGTGTGTGTGTAGTGTGTGGTGTGTAGTGTGGTGTGTGTGTTTATGTGTGTGTGTATGTGTGTGTGTGTGTGTGTAGGTGAACTTTAGTTTCATGTTAGTTTCATGTTTTTGCATGTCATGAAGTAATAATATTTCCAAGTCAGGTGAATGAACATGTTTTTTCCTATTTTCTAAGGATATAAAAGGGTCTGTGCTGTCCAATTTTATCTGACCTTGAACCAAGCTGGAGTCATCTGGGAAGGGGGAACCTCAGCTGAGAAAATACCCCTTCCTACCAGATTGGCCTGCGAACAAGCCTGTAGTACACTGTCTTGACTGATGGTTGATAGAGGAGGGCCCAGCATGGTGCTGCCCCCTGGGCTGGTGACCTTGGGTTCTCTAAGAAACCAAGTTGAGTAGGCTATGAGACCCAAGCCAATAAGCAGCATAGTCCCCCACAGACTCTGCATCAACTCCCTCCTCCAAGATCCTGTCCTTTCCTCAGTGACGCTCTGGTACCTGGGAGTATAAGATTAAATAAATGATTTTCTCCACAAGTTGCTTTATCACAGTAATAAAAACCCTCACTGAGATAATGTTGCATTCAGTTCTAGCAGGTACTGTGGTATGTGTCTCGTCCTTACAAGTCTACTGAAACACGCACTATGCATGCACAATTATCAATTAGGTCCGTTAGCCCTATGAATATCAAAGGTGGTTAATTTACTTGTAAGTTGTAGCTGCTATTGCTGATCAATACTATGCTGGCACGCACAGTGACTACTTTCTGAAGTAGACTGTGTTTATTTCAGTGTTTCACTGTCAGTGTAAATAATATACAGTTAAGCTATATGAGTGTGTAAGAGTCGTCCAAATATCAACAGGAAATGGTCTGTACAAAGAGATATTTGTTTTCTGTTTGTATTCATCATACAACATCAGAATGGACTGACTAAATAACTCTGCCGTTAAGAGTCCTTGCTCTGTCATGAAACTCAAGAGGGATGACCAAAATGCGAATGCTTCACTCCTTCTTTAAAAGGGGAACAAGAATACCCTTGGCAGGGAATAGGGAGGCACAGTTTAGAACAGAGGCAGAAGGAACACCCATTCAGAGCCTGCCCCACATGTGGCCCATACATATACAGCCATCCAATTAGACAAGATGGATGAAGCAAAGAAGGGCAGGCTGACAGGAACCGGATGTAGATCTCTCCTGAGAGACACAGCCAGAATACAGCACATACAGAGGCGAATGCCAGCAGCAAACCACTGAACTGAGATCGGGACCCCTGTTGAAGGAATCAGAGAAAGAACTAGAAGAGCTTGAAGGGGCTCAAGACCCCATATGAACAATAATGCCAACCAACCAGAGCTTCCAGGACTAAGCCACTACCCAAAGACTATACATGGACTGACCCTGGGCTCCAACCTCATAGGTAGTAATGAATAGCCTAGTAAGAGCACCAGTGGAAGGGGAAGCCCTTGGTCCTGCCAAGACTGAACCCCCAGTGAATGTGATTGTTGGGGGGAGGGCGGTAATGGGGGGAGGATGGGGAGGGGAACACTAATATAGAAGGGGAAGGGGCGGGGTTAGGGTGATGTTGGCCTGGAAACCGGGCAAGGGAATAACACTCGAAATGTAAATAAGAAAATGTAAATAAAAAAATTTAAAAAAAACATAATTTCTGGGGTCGGAATCAGAATTGTTTGGAACAACAGAATCATGGAAGCACTTTTAATAATCTCTGTTATTTCTGTTGAAGACAGAGCCTAAGCAGTACAATTGGAGCGGGATATCATCTGAAATGATAAGAAATGAAAGAAAGTGAATAACAATCGAAATGTAAATAAGAAATACTCAAGTTAATAAAGATAACAAAAAAAAGGAGTCCTTGCTCTGTAAATGTGAGGACCTGAGGTTAAATCCCCAGAACCCACATAAAAAATCTGGATGTATAGTGTGAGCATCAGAATCTTGCCTCTCCCATGGAGAGACAGAAGATAGAGACAGAAGAGTTCCTGAAAGCTTGAAGGCCTGCTAGCCCATCAGATAGATAAAAAGGATCTTTCTCTATCAATAGTAAGGACTGAATCCACAAGTTCCACAAGTAGGTCACTGCATGCAGCATGGATTCCCACACTCAAGTACATGAATGCCCATGCAAGCACATATGTGCATACACATTAGCAAAATTCATGACAATAGAACTGAGCTAAACTGAGCTCACTGGCTTTTCCAGAACATGACAGAAGCGAGTGGAAGCAAATCTCAGGTGTATAACAGGAACTGATATACTGACAACATTGTAGGATTGTGACAAATTAATTTTATGTCTTGTTTTAAATTATTATAAATTTTAATCTGAGAAAAGAATAAAATATTTTAAAACCTTAATGAAGTTTGACACTTTGCTACACAGTATGTTCATAAAGTAATTGTTATAAGAGAAAGGTATCAAATATTGGGTCCCATAAAAACTCGAATCTGGCTTTCATTGTTAAATTGTGATTGATCTTGAAGTACCTAGTTGACTCTTAGCATTGGTTAGCAAATGTTGTTAGTTAGTTAGTTAGTTAGTTAGTTAGTTAGTTAGTTAGTTAGTTAGTTAGTTAGCGTTTAACAACCTAAGCAATCTCCTCACAGAGCAGCCACTCACTTTATCAAAGCAAAATTGTTCTATGCTTTGATGTGCTGAATGTTTTCTTCCTTTTCTTTTTGACTGATAAAAATAGACAAGATAATTCGTAGACTGGTTTCTTCTGTGATTACTAATAGCTTTGCCATGATGCCAAATGATAGGCAGGCAGAATAAGGAGCACCAGAGTAGGTATACACGGAACACTTCTCGTTCCACAAGTCTCCATGTGGTCCTAGAGGTTACAGTCTCCATTCTGTAGGCTTAGCAGGCGGAGACTTGGGGGGAAACTCAGTCTTTCTCCTCAGACTTACACTGAAGGGATATGACCTTGGCTCACTGTTGTGAGCAATCTGATTTATTATTTATAAGCAGTCCTCATCCAAAAAAATACCCTCAGAGAAATGTCCAGGATTAAGCTTGACCAAATATCCAGTCAGCAGGAGCCAGACAAATTGATCTACACAGTCAGCCACTCGCTAATGTTTTCAGGCTTCAGGGGACTTGTTCTCCTCTGATGCCTTTGAATTTGTTTTCCAACATCATACGCCAAATTTGACACGAGAAAAAAAAAGTTGTACCAAAACTATCTAAGGAAATTTCCCAAAAAGTTCTATCCAATTTTGAATGTTTTTCTTTTGTGTTATTTAAAAAATATATACTGGAAGTTAATAGGTGTGTTTGTTATGGGCTGTGCTTAATTAGTCAGTGGCATTTCTAGAGCCGCGTGTGAGGTGATATGGGATAGAATGGTAATTATACATAGGACAGTGTTATCAAAATAAGTGTCAAGCTAGACATGGCAGTCCAGGTCTAAAATCCCAGCAGAGGGGAGCTTAGACAAGAGGACAAGGAGCTTAAAGCCACCTTGGCATACATAAACCAAGAAATACCCAACCAGAAACTCTTCCTTTTATGGAAGACATTCCTGGAAGTTCCCAGGTGAGCGGGACATTCTTGCCCTCAGCAGAAATTCTAACCAGACCTTCAGAGAATTGTTGCCTATTATCCCCAACAGAGACTTTTATCTCCTGTTTGATGTCACTGTTAATTCTAACAAATTAGTCACACAATCCATAGCTCATTTGATCTCATCTACAAATGTGTTCCTCTTTCCAGTGATAACTTACTAGAGGGCTGGGTTTCTTTCTTGTCCTTAACCAAGGAGAGTGACTATTTTTATGAAAGAACTGAAGCAGAGTTTATAAGTGTTGATGTGTTAAGAAGTCGACCCTCACAAACACTGGCTTCAGAGCATAGCACTCACAAAATTTAGTTGTGAGCCTACCGTGGGCCTGGGTGGAGATTTTCAGAAATTGCCTTTGTTCCAAAGCAGATGATTTCATGAGCACAGACCTTTTATCTAACAGCACGGGAAGTGATTACCTGGACAGAATGAACTGATATGAGAGATTTCCCTGTAGCTGTTTATATCATATACGACTTACCTTTTAATATTTAATATTTTGCTAGAAGTAAAAGGATCTTTTTTTTTCTCTTTGTGGGATACCTGAAAAAATTTCAGTTTAGTAAATTATGTCTCTGCAAGCTAAACTTAAACATACAAATGGCAGGAGAGTCTCAATGAGGATTCAGAAATGTCTCTAAAACGTTGAAGGCCACTTGGTCTCTGTCACAGCTTGGCCAGCTCTGATTAATGAACACACAGACTGAGTACCTCCAAGTTCAAAACAACAAAATCATAAATTCTTTGAAATCCACAATTTGAGAGAGGCTCTGACAACACCATAAATAGAAAACTGCAGGCTTTTAAATGTTGTTGAATGCACTAAGTCATTCTAAATATTGTATAAAATTATCTTGTAGTAAGTACATATGGTGTGTGTGTAGAATATAATTAATTTTGTGTTTATATTTGGTGCTCATCCCCATGACATTTAACTAAGCATATAAAAATATTCTAAATCTGAAAATTATGACATACAAAATATTTTCAATATATTAGATAGCACACTTCAAACCCGTGGCTAAGTAAATATAATAATGAGTAGTATATCAAAATGTGAAAATAAGTATAGATCATATGTCAGTGGATAACCATGGTTGTGTTTCAATAAAACTTTATTTACAAAAAGGAAGTGACAAGTCCGATTTGACCTGGTTATCCAGTTTGTCAACAACTGACCTAAATCATCCTGAAGTTTCTCTATCAATTGTCCTAGAATCTTAATTATTCCAGAAGCAAACTTGTTTCTAATTTATTCCAGGCATTCACTTTTTAAAAGTGATTTTTAAAGGCTCTTTCACAGGGTGAAACATTTCTTTTTCCTGTCTAATTGGATGTTTTATCTCCAGCAAAGACCAGCCACCCTCCATGCAAGTTAGAATTAATTAGCAGAGAAACATAGGAGTCAGACAGGTGGGATCAAAATGCCAGCGTTATTACAGATAGAATCATCTGTGGCGAGTGCAGCTGTTTGCAGTCAAGTGGGCTTGCAAATACTTCATCGTGAATTAGGCAGACCTGCTCATCCAGTCACACCCACATCTGGACACAGGCTTCACCATGTGGAGCCGTGTCTACGAAAGAAAGACAGAACGCAAAGAACAAGAATACGTTCTGCAGGACTGTCTCAGGAAAGGCGGAAGGAGGGGGATGAGTCATGGACAGCATGGCTTATTTCCCAAGTTATCAATCAGAGGAAAAGCATTCCCCTTTCCTTCGGGAGGTTTGGGTTAAGAAACGGAGAGTGTTTCTGTGTTCAAGATTTGTCCATCATGGAATAGAAACCAGGAAAAACATGAAAGGCTTATCTTCAACCTCCACAGAATTTGGTCCTACAACCTTCTGATCAAAATAGTTAGTGGTCCTTCATCCCTTTAAAGCCCCATTCTGATGTCTCAGCCTGGCATGAAGGATGCCCTATTGTCAGAATCTAGCCTGTTCCTCCCTCTGCTGATTCCTTCTCCTGGCTAAGGGAGTCATTCAGTCAGATGCTCCTCAGGTCACCACCTCCTTGTTGCTCCATGTCCCTGCTGTTACGTCCACCTGGAAGGTACCCCTCAGTTTTCTTCTTTAATTTATATCTACCATTTTGGGCTTGGCCCCATGGTGAAATCTCTAATCCCTCTGTTTCTCAAGGTCTTTGGTCTTAAACACTCAAGACATTTAGGCTCTGACCTTCTCACCAGGCGTTTAGAGTTTATGTTGCTAATAAATTTGTACAACTGTTCACTTTTAACACATTCTTATTTATTTATGTTTTATGTACATTAGTTTTTTGACTGCATGTGTGTCTGTGTGATGGTGTCCGATCCTCTGGAACAAGAATTACAGACAGTTGTGAGCTGCTATGCGGGTGCTGGGAATTGAACCCTGGTCCTCAGCCTGTGCTTTTAACAGATGAGTCATCTCTCTAGTCTGCACAATTATATCCTATCCAGAGGTTTATATTTATATCAATTTATATATAAAATATATATTATATGCTAATTTATATATTTGTTAATTCTTTGTAGTTCAGAAATATTTAATGTTATTCTCAAAGCAACTAGCACTAGGATTAATAACAGAAGTGCTCAAACATTTGCTCTCCCATAATGTTTCAAAATAAGCTATTAATTACAACACTAAGGATTTCTCAGAATCCTGCAGATCAGTGAAAGTTAACAAGAGCAGGCTCCATTCACAATCATCATCCCGGAAACTCCACGAAATCAGCTTTTGGGTGGGTTGTCCCTATCCTGTTGAATTGCAGATGTGCTGGCTTCCCCATCACATCTTCTCTGTGACAATCTCTGACCCCCAGGTTACTGACCTGCAGAAATAGTGCTGGGCTACTCAGGGGCTCTGCTTCCCATCCACGAATCTACAGAGTCTTTGGTAATAATGCCAAAGCTGTTTGGAACTTGGCAGAGAGCACAGATGACGTCAAATTGTGTGATTCCATACAATGCCACTATCAGCCACTCAGGAACACTATTATTTTTATTCTTCCTTCAGGAGTTCAGTGCAGATGTGAAGCCTCCCTGACGAAAGGCCTTTGTGAGTCTGAGAAGAACTCTGTACGGTCACATGAAGCTGGGTCTACGTTCATTTTCCTAATGGTCAAGAATGTTGAGTGCCCTACAATGCATAGGACCATTCTGGACACTGAAACATTACCTTCCTCAGCAAGTGGTTGTGCATGTTGGCCCAGACATTCCTGTGGATGGAAACTGAAATTATTTGAGCCCCATACTTAATTCCATTTACATAAAAAAACACCCAGGACATGATTTTTGTATGTTGTACAGCTTGGTGCAGTTGGAATTTTCTGTAAGTATGACTGCTGTGTAAATCGTGGGAAAGATATAATTTGTCCTGTATGGAATTTTCTAAACTGCATTAATCATTTTGAAAAATCATCCTGTCAGTGGCTACCATTTCCATACCCACTATGACACACCCATCGGCTGTGGACTTGCGACCTCAAGCATTTCTTCTGAGAAGCATGTTCAAGGAACTTCTTGAAGTGGCTTGAAGTGACTCTTCCCCCTGTACTCTGTGCAATCCTAGTCACACATCTCAGCTTCATCTACAATTTTCATTCACACACCCATGCCCCCACTTTTAAAGTGTGAACAACTTCTGAACTAGGATTATGACTTTGCCAGTTATATCTTAAGAATCTTGGGAGTCTTTTGGACAACCCTCATCAACAACTCAAAAGAGGGTTTCTTATGCCCAGTGTTG